>NW_020538040.1:117829981-117905836 GCF_003426905.1 Ctenocephalides felis
ACAATATGCGGACGATCTGATTATGTACACAGTTTCTCACTCAGTAGAGCATTGTAGAACAGAAATAGCTAATGCCATATCAAAAGATTTGGAATGGATGCGGAATAATAGACTTGCTTTGGAACCGAGGAAGACCAAAAGCACAATTTTTACCAGGCATAGATTTCCCAAAAATATGCATGGAATAGATATTGACACGATAAGAATCGAAATTAGAAAACATTAAAATCCTGGGTGTGACTTTTGATAAAAAATTAAATTTCAATAAGCACATAAGCGAGATATTATTCAAATGCGAGAAAGGCATTAATTTACTCAAAGAGTATGTAACACCAGCTGGGGTACACACCCAAATGCATGTCTTTCTTTATACAAAGCTATCATTAGACCCCATTTCGACTATGGCTGTCAAATTTATGGAGGATTGTCTGCAGGCTTATATAAAAAGTTGAGTAGAGCGCAATTTGCAGCTATAAGAACATGTCTGGGATCTTTAAAATCAACCCCCACTAACTCTTTATTAGCTGAAGCCGGGGAAGCTCCCTTAGATATAAGAAAACAAGTACTAACGAATAGATTCTTGATCAAAAAATTCAATTTTGATCATTCATGGATTCAAGATCAGTTAGAGGCACTGGCAGTTCGGCATTTCAATAATAGGTACTGGTTTAATAAACCGATCCCTCCCTCTAGTTGCTGGTTTCCATTCATTAAAGTCTTTAGAAGATAACATCATAATAAGCAACAGATTGGCGTACTACACAGTGACTTGGAAAGCAACATTCTTAAAAAAAAAATATATACACTTATCAGACGAATTAGTCATTGGAAAGAATATGGATAAGAAAATAATCAATCTGGAATTGCACGCCGCCTTATTGAACACTAGATGGGAAAAGTATATACAAATCTATACGGACGGCTCAAAAACTGATGACGGCGTTGGCTGTGCTGTATACATACCAAGCCAGGATTTACAGCTTCAAATTAAACTCCCAGATTGGGCATCAATATTTACTGCAGAATTGACGGCTATCAACAGTGCGCTAGACCTAATTAAGGAACATAAATTAAAGAAGGCAATAATTCTGTCTGATAGCATGTCCTCACTGCATGCCTTAAATATACCTAAAGATTATGGCAATCCTTTAATATTCGACTGTTTACAAAAAATAGAAAAGCTAAACAACAATAACTACAGGATCGAATTAGTATGGATAAGAGGCCATCATAATATCACCGGGAATGAGATCGCGGATAGCCTGGCCAGAGAGGCACAAAACTCAGCCACATTAATTAAAAAAGCTCCTGCCGTGGATCTGAAACGAAATATCACAAAAATGGGGATGTTGCATTGGCAAAAAATATTTGATCTCGAATCAGCGTCAAAAGGAATATTATTCCGACCGTGTAAACCGATAGTGTCCAGAAACACATGGTTTGAAAAATTGAACTGGAACAGAAGAGAGATATCTACAATATGCAGATTAAGATTGGCGCACACGAAGAATAATGTTCATCTATTTAGGATTGGGATAAAACAAGACCCGTTCTGTTCGTGCAGCACTGTACTGGACACAATAGATCACATATTGTGGAGTTGTCCATTGTATGAAAGGCAACGAATAATTCTGTTTAAAAAGCTCCAACAGCGGAATGTGTCATTTCCTATAAATGCTAGGTTCATCATTAGTAGTAATAACATTGATTTGTACAGAATACTGATAGACTTTGTAAATGAATCCAATATAAGGTTATAGAGTAGGATGTTTTTAGGTTTGTTTATTGTAACTATTCTGTATTGGTATTGTGAATTTTAATTTTAATTTTCTTCTTAGTTTATATTTATATTTGTATTGTAATTTGTAATGGCTGGATGTAAGAAGTCGAGGCCATTTTAAATAAATAAAAAAAAAAAGTTTTGTTATCGACTTTTATCTTTTAGACATACCTGATTATATAATAGCTGCCTAAGAACACATTTGTGCTGACTACTGCGTCGCGCCAATTTTTGAATGAGTTGTCTGTCATACATGTCATTTCGTCCGTATTCCTCCTGTTTTTCTTAGTCTCCATACAGCACGGGGATTTGTACTAACTCTGAGCCTCTCATATCGCGGTTCCCATACTGCTCTATATAAGGTTCCATAAAAACGCACTACGAATTAGCCTGAATAGTATTAGACTGAGAGCCAGTGAACCTTTTGAATAACGGTGTTCCTGTAAGGCTAAAAATTTTGTACAGGTGATTCTTAACGTGCTAAGTACGGAAACGACGGTCTGGCAGGTTTTAGCCCTGCACATCATGGTCGTCCAGGCGTTTGAAAGTGTAAAAAACACCCGAAAATTAAACTTGTTCCTGTAAGGTTCAAATTTTTATACGGTGTAATTTACTCATTGAGAAGTTCGAAAATCAATTGCCAGACCATTTCGACCTGCACAAGTACCTGCCAGACGAGCCGGAAAGTGTGCAAAAAATGCCCCAAAATAAACTTTGTCCTGTAAAGCTGAAATTTACATATGTGTTTATCTAAGCAATTCTAAAAAGGTCTGTGCAATTGCCAGACCATTCTGGCTAGCATAAGCCCTTGCCAGACGAGGGCAAAAATGCTATGGCGGGAGGCGAGTAATAGGCGTTGCGTGAAAACTTATAGCATATATTCAAACTATATTATGAGAAATTACAAATTATTAAAAGTATTACGAGTGGATTTATTACACATAATTGAAAACGAGCGAACACGTTAACTCGGAGTATTTTCTAAAAGCAAATTTTCACAAATCAATAATTTTTATAATTGAACCAGTATTCGTAGGACTTTAATGGTTCAGTATGTTCGTTAAGACCATGTACTCTATCGTTATACCAAGTAAATCGTCTAATTTTATTTTTAACAAATGTGAAAATAACTACTCATTTTTCAATCTTTGATGAATTTTTAAAATTAAACTACTTGTCGTAATTCGGTAATATTTCACTAAGTTCTATAAGACCATGATATATATATCCCCAAAAAAAGTTCCATAAAAATCGGCTTAAATTTTGTTTTTAACAGTTAATTACAAAAAAACAGCTCAGTAGATTTTCACCTAAAACTAATCAATATCATTCCCAACTAATATCTTTCGAACAGTTTTTGATTTATTTAAATCGATTCGGTAGTATGAGCTTAAATGTGGATGAAAAGTTTAACACATTTTTCCAAATTACAAAGAAACGGCAGATCGTAGCACAAAACTGACAAACGATAGTTCTCATCGAGGTACATCAAATGGCTTTTGAATTTTTGAAATCGGTTCCAGCGTTTTTGAGCAAACGTCGATAAAAGGTCTAATTATGACAAATGCCAAAAAAGCGATATTAATGTTTGCAAATTTTGATGAATTTTTAAATCGGTCCAGTCGTTTTTTAGGAAACGTCGATTTACTTACGAAAAAAAATCTGTTCAGACATACATACTTTTTCCAAATTTGGTCTCATTCGATTCAGAATGGCTTGAAACGTCGAGAAAACAAAAATTAACGAATGGGATTTTTTGATGAAAGCAAACTTCTTCGGGAAGCTAACAATTGTAATGAGATATGATAAGGTTTTTTGAAGATCAATATTATATTGGATTTATCGCGCTATCAGGCGACCAACCAAATCACGTTGGGCACGAATTTCGTGAATTTTATTAATAGCTTTAATAGGTTTCTTCTTTTTTTCTGAAAAAGAAATTCATAATTTTACCTGTGAATTTTTTTTTTCAAATCTCTTACCCTCCGTTGAACATTCAGAAATAAATGTTTCTTTCCAACTTTCACCTATTTTCAGAAAATTCAATTGATACTCAATAGAAGCCTGAATTGAAGTATTAATTAGCGATATATCTGATAATGTTGATTAATTCATGTTAATATATATTTTATTGTGACTAATTAAATTTATTTTGACCATAATTTGTAATTTCTCATAATACAGTTTGAATATATGCTATAAGTTTTCACGCAACGCCTATTACTCGCCTCCCGCCATAGCATTTTTGCCCTCGTCTGGCAAGGGCTTATGCTAGCCAGAATGGTCTGGCAATTGCACAGACCTTTTTAGAATTGCTTAGATAAACACATATGTAAATTTCAGCTTTACAGGACAAAGTTTATTTTGGGGCATTTTTTGCACACTTTCCGGCTCGTCTGGCAGGTACTTGTGCAGGTCGAAATGGTCTGGCAAATTGATTTTCGAACTTCTCAATGAGTAAATTACACCGTATAAAAATTTGAACCTTACAGGAACAAGTTTAATTTTCGGGTGTTTTTTACACTTTCAAACGCCTGGACGACCATGATGTGCAGGGCTAAAACCTGCCAGACCGTCGTTTCCATACTTAGCACGTTAAGAATCACCTGTACAAAAATTTTTAGCCTTACAGGAACACCGTTATTCAAAAGGTTCACTGGCTCTTGGTCTATATGTTGAATACGAGTTTTTTATAGCACGGTCCCCATACTGCACGGTACGCACTTGCCGCGTTAACCGAGAGTTGACTGTACTTTTAGGACCACTTCCAAAAAACTTTGGATTTGAACTTTTACCTTAGAGTAAGTTATATGAATACAATTTCCGATTTTTTTGAGATTACTATAACTTACTCCAGGAGAAGCTAATAAAAAATCTTTATATATCTTTGCGTTTCTAGCAATATGTTTCCAAGTGAAAATAGCCCTCACACGGCATTGTTAGACCATACTTGCCCTATACCAGAGATTGTAACAAATATTTATCATACAGAGATGTGACAACTGTTTAGGTTGCCTTCTGTAATAAAACAAACGTAGTTTGTAAGATGTTAATCACAACAGCTCATAGAACTCATAAGTTCTGATCGCTGTTCAAAAAAAAAAAATCTTTACGTTTCTGTCTTCCGAACTTTTTGCATACTTTAGAAAAAATGAATGTTTGTGTGTGTGTGTTCGTATGCAAACTCGTATGTGGATACAATTTTTCATCGATGTTTTCGAGAACATGAGAACCGACTTGCACAATTAAAAAGACGTGCTGATTAGTTTTTAGCAAAGATCTAGCCGTTTTGAAAATACTGGAAAAAAAGCGAAAAATATTAATTCAGTTTTTGAGAGAACGGAGCGTCCGATTTGAATCTTTCAAAAAACATTTTATTTGTATTGACAAAATTGAAACAATTGTCATTTAACGGTTAAAAATGATTATTAGACAAATGTACATAATAGAGATTTTAATGGTAAGTACAAATTTTGTTTGCATTTCCATGGTCTCCGTACCCTGATCTATAACAAGAGCGAGCAACCTCTTTAACCGACGGGCCAATTTAAATTTACAAATATTATTGCGGGCGGCACGTAATTTATATATATATATATATATATATATATATATATATATATATATATACTAGCTGACCTGGCGAAGGTTTAGCTACAGAAAATATTTTACTAAAAAACTAAAATACTAACATCCATATTGCAATTATGATATACTCTGAAAAAAATTCCAGTTTTCTCTCAAAAACATTATCTCCTGATTTTAAAATTAAATTTCTATTTTTTTCCTGAAATAGCTCTTTTTGTGAGACAATCCAAAACTATGTACTTCTTATGCACATCGAGAAATATTTGTACAATAGGACAAGCCTGCAAATTAGTTAGTTATATCGGAGGTAACCATTTCGCTGCCTTTTTTTAAATGTTGCAGCGGATAGAGCGGATAAATTTAAGCTTTTTTATAAGATCAGAAAAATCTTGATCGAATTTCAATTGAAACCGTTCACAAAAAGGTGGTAATAGATAATTGATCGATTACCGAGCTATATAAAAAATGATTGGACTGACTATTATAAAATCACAAAATTTGGAGTTGTGTGTAGTTTTCCATTTCGCATAAAAAAATTAAAATGAAGAACAAAATTTAAAATAATTGTTACGGCCGTACAAACCATGATAAAAATAAATTGCTTTTTTTAATAAAATTGAAGCTTTTTCATAAACTCTGATAAAAGTCTGATCTAAAATTAAGTCAAAAGATTTATTGTCTGACAATGAGTGCGGAAATAATGTAATTGCAACAAAATTACAAAATTGCCACAAGAAAAGAACAAAAATATAAAATTGAACAAAGTATATATTTTATATAATATATACTAAGTGTTTATAAATATTAATATAAAATGAAAACTAGTGGGGTGTATGGCATCGTGCCTTAAAGCAAATTGCTGGAACTTCCCGTACCGTAACGAAATGTTTGAGAAATACGTTATATGTTTTCAACTAGATTATTATTAATATTGTAACATTGTCTAATATTTATAAGAATTATGTAAACTGAATTGCAAAGTTGAAATTATTTGTTTAAAGTATATTAGAACTATAGTCAGATGTAAAAATAAAATCTGAATTATTTTCTATATACAAAAAAATTTTTTTGAAAAAAAAAAGTTGAAACAAAATTTTTTTTTCAAAAATCAATTATTTTGTTAAGACAAGCAGAAAGTTCTTTGAATCATTTAAATCGGACGCTTAGTTCTCTCAACTACTGCCATTTTTTGCACATTTATCTCCGTATCTTGTAATGGCTGAGCCTGCCTTTGTCAAAAACTAATCAGCTCATTTCCCTATCAATAGAAATCGAATGCTTTTTGAACCATTCAAATCGGTTGATCCGTGCGCCCGAAAACGTGACTGGAAATTTATATTCATACATACATACACAATGTTTAGAAACCTTCAAAACGTCGAGAAATGTAAAAATTTTCAATTTCGAATTTCGGCCCATTACAATAACTTACCCTTTGGGAAGTTAACAAATGATATTTTAAAGAAAAACAATTTTACTTGAAAACTTTAATAAAATAATTGGCGCTGCATTTTTTATATAAGTTGATCAATATCAGCCGTTTTTTTTTTAGATTCTGTTCTTTATTTTAATTTTTTTTAACGCGTATACAGCTTTAACATGTTTTACTCAATTTTGATAGGTGCTAATTTTTTATGAATTTCGATCTAGATTTTTTTCTGAATGAATTAATTATTTTCCAGCGACTTTTCTTTTGTGGACCTGTGTAATTGTTCGCGCACATACGTATTTCCAAAAAAAAATTCGAATCATAATTTGATTTGCGTTTTTTTTTCAACAGCGAAAATTTCTCAGGGCTGACATAAGATTTATAAAAAAATTCGATGTTTACTGAAAAAATGAATTTTTTAAATCTGTATTATTTTGCATGTTAAATGGCGAAGAAAACATTTGTCTTGTTAGCTTTGAACATTTGGAATTACAATTAAAATTTGTTCACATTTTCTTTTTTTCAATATGAAAAGTGAAACATAAGATTCTGCAAAAGATATTATTCTTTATTACCAAAATGACGAAAGAACTATAATTATTATTTCATATCCAAAAACAGAAACCAAAAACAGAAAACTAGCTGTTAGTGGAATTCTGTCTTAAGGCAATTAGGGCATCGTGCCTTAAGGCAAATTGCTGGAACTTCCCGTGCCGCAATTCAAAATTCGAGTAAGGGATCGTTCAAGTATTACGTAAGCAGATTTATTACAATTATTTACCACCCCATCCCACTTGTCAGCAAAAGTAAGCAAAGCTCTTTATGACGTAATCATCATCCAGACTCCCCCGCCCCCCCATGTCAACATAAAATAAGCAAATCAACAACCCTCCCGCCCCCCTATAGTGCTTACGTAATACTTGAACGGCTCCTAATAAAAGTAATCAATAAAAGTTGATCAATGATTTGAAACTTTTAATAGAATTTCGAACCATATTGAACCATAAATTCGAAACCATATTCGAACCATCGTGTGCAAAAACATATCGTGTTGAAATAAAAACGTAATTTCTGAAATATATTATAATTAATTAATAATATATTATATATATTATATATTAATTATTAATATATAATAATTAAATAATACAATAATCAAATAATTCAAAAAATATTTTTACATTAGCATTTCCCAATAATTTAAAATCAACAAATGAAACTGATTATATTTTAATTAAATTGTCACTATAAATAATTAATTATTTTTTATTCGTCAAATTTTACTTAAAATTTAAAATGTTTACTTAAAATAAAATAATTTTCATGAAGTACAAATAATATGGAAAATAATAAATAGAATTATATATACTGCGGAATATTAAAAATTATTTGTATTTATACTGAAATTTTATTTTATTTATATTTATTATATTTATCTAAATTGAGACAGTATTTTTCAGTGAGTAAAATAGTATCGTCAACAGATTAAATAAAAACATTCTTGCCAATTGAACTTTTAAAGTCGAAAACAAATTTTGAACTTAATCATATTTTATTTGAAATAATATATAAAGGCGCATTAAAATATTGAGTGTATATATATTTATATATATATATATATATATATATATATATATGATATTCAGTTTTCAGGGCAATACATCAATTAAAAAAAATTGTATGACTTTAAAACAATTTTATTTTTTCCATACGTTTCGACACATTGTTTTGTGTCATCTTCAGTGGACTCTAGATTGAAAGAACAGATAGAAATTATTAAATAAAACTAAAATATAAGAAGTGATATGGTATGAACTTACATGTAATTGAATTAATCCTAATTATTGCATATTATAAATGTTCACAATGCACAATCCTAATTATATCATATTATAAATGTTCACAATGCAACAACAAACAATCCATGTCATTTTAAATTGAACAATATATAAATTTTTGAATGAGATTTTTTATGAATTTGTAAAGTAAAATCACGCCGTACATTTCTGTGCTCCGATGTAAGGCCGACGACTGAATGTACGTCAATGTGCGAACCACGTGTTGAGGGTTAGGTACAAAGCAAACGAACTGACCAAAGAATTTAAGATTTGACAACGCGAGAGGGAACATATAGTGAAATATAAAAACATGACAATTGTGAGGGTGGACATATTTGTAAAATTGAGATAAAAATTAAAAGAAAAGAAAAAAATAAAATAAATAAATAAAATAAATAAATAAAAAGAAAAATTGGCATTAAAATTAATATAAATAAACGTCGATCATGATAGGTAACTATTTTAAAGGTATGAATTTCGAGACATTGTTTAAGACTACTTGGTAATTTTCACACAGTGAGGAAATATCCAATCTTTTGTTTAAACTATTTTTGTAAAGATGTATCAGACAAGATTCTGAAAAGCGTCTCTGAGACGTATTCGATTCGTGATATAAAATTGTGGCCACATCAAAATTGAAAATATGATTGAAACTTTGTATGTGGTCGGTTATCATAGTTTGGTTTTGATTTTTATTTTTGGAATTGTTATAATGTTGTCTAAGACGTTTTTTTAGATGTTGTCCAGTTTCGCCAATATAAGTGGCCTCACAATTTGTACAGTCAATTTTATACACGATGTTAGAAATACGATCTAAACTTGTCGGTGATTTTAAGTTCGAAAATAAAAAGTTAAGGGTCTGATCAATATTGCAAACTAAACGCAATTCCGCGAAATCAAATAGTTTTTTCCAAATAGGAAAGAGATTTTTAATGTAAGGGAGACAAATAGTGCCAATAAACTTATTTTCTTCTTTTTTCTGAGACTCGAGGGAAGGATGATTATGTTTTGTGTTAAGGACGGAAAGTCTGTTGTTAATTACTGATTTTATAAGGTGTGGAGGATAGCAATTATTTAATAGGGTTCTGTGGATTAGAGATAGGTTAAAAGGCCAAAATTTTTTATCTGACAAGAGAATAGCATGATCAACTAAATTGATAATGGTACCGATTTTCATGTTAGTGGGATGATAAGAATGGAAATTGAGATATCTGCCAGACCACGTTGGTTTCTGGTACCAGTTAGTAATAATTTTATTATCTGGAGTTTTTATGATATTTACATCTAAAAAGCTAATTGACCTATTGTGTTCTTTTTCGAAGGTAAAGGTTAGGTGTTTGTTAAAAGAGTTAAAATTTTTTAGTAAAGAATCAAGGTTATTTTTAGGAATGCAAGTAATTATATCATCAACATATCTGTAGTAAAGGAAAAATTCAACATTAGATAGTTTAAAAACGTTTTTTTCGAGATGTTGTAAAGAGAGTTCAGCAAGAGCAGGTGAGATAGGAGATCCCATGGGAGTACCAAAAATTTGTGTATAAAATTGTGAATTGAATTCAAAATAAGTATTCGCGACTATGAATTTGATGGACTCTCGAAACCAATGGAGGGAAAGGGTAGTGTGGCAAGAAATCTCATCCCATCTATCTGTGATTGACTCTAAAATTAGTTCTAGTGGGACATTTGTGAAAAGAGAAACTACGTCTAGGCTTATTAGGAGGGAGTTGTTGGGCAATTGTGTATTACGTATTTTGTTGACAAATTCGAAGGAATTTTTAATAAAGAAAGGAGAATTAACAGCAACTATGGAGAGGGGTTTGCTCAGAAATTTGGAAAATTTATTTAGTGGTGAATTCAAATCTGCAACTATAGGTCTAAAAGGTACATTGGTTTTGTGGATTTTTGGGAGACCATATAATTTTGGGTTGTTAGGATGTAGGTTTTTTAACGACAAGGACAAGTCTTGTGGGATTTGTTTAGTAGAAACTAAATTATTAATAAATTTGTGGAACGTGCGGTTGATTCGATCTGTAGGATCGCTATTGATAGGACTGTAAACGTTAGTGTCATTAACTAGACTAGTGATTTTTTCTAAATAGGTAGTTTTGTCGAGAATTACTGTGACATTTCCTTTATCTGCTCTGGTTACTAAAATATTCGGATTATCTTTGAGAAAGTTTTTACAAAGTTTTATGTCTCTTAAAATATCTTTGTAATCAACAATTTTTTTGGCGTTAAAGGACTTGATGTAGGAGAGAAAATTTTTGCAGAAATGGGAACGAATGTTAGATTTTACTTCAGGATTTTTGATATTATGAAGGCCAGCTTCTAGTCTGCTTAAAACTTTAATAAAATTTAAATTGTGGCAATTATTGGGAATAGCAAAGTTGGGACCTAGTGCAAAAATGTAAAGTAATCTATCTGGAATTGTGACGCTGGAAAGATTTTTTAGCCATTTGTTAATTAGTGTACTATTTAAAACTATTTTTGAACGGTTGCGTTTAGCCTGCAATAATTTATCGAATTTAATTTTATAAGAATTTTTTAATTTAATGAAGAATTTGTTGTTACGAGTCGCTTCGTATTCAGAAAAGCTTTGCAGAATCTCCGTTCGACAGTATGAGTGAGCCAAGCGTACGTTTTATCAATAGCTAGTTTCAAATTATTGACATTGCAGATACAATTCTTGATTTCAATGGATAACATATGGAGGCTTAATGATGAAAATTTGTTTTTTAGCGAACTATGTAAGTGCGAAAATTTGTCTGTATTGAATTGATAGAACTTAGGAAATATACTTTCTTTTCTGCATCTTATTAAGAAAATCTGTTTGTTAATGTTAGTTATTAATTTCGTATTCAGTTTGGTAATGTGTTTTAATTGTGAAAAAATGTAAAAACCGTAATGCTTTTTGATAAACGAGTAAAACGAATTATTTAGGGGGTAATTGTTTTGAGAATAATCAGTTCGTTTGAAGAACGCGCGGTTGAAAGTCGTTTGATTCATGATGTAAATAAATAAAAGAAACGGTAAATTAAAGTAAAAGTAAAAATGTAAAAAGGCAAACTAAATAAGGGAATTTAAAATGACAAGAATAGTGTACAAAATTATTATGAAAGTTATTACAATTTACTAAGAAACTTAGCTAAATATATAAAAAAGGATTATTATACACGTAATACAACAAAAATAATTAAATAGAACATTGGTAATTAAACTAAAATTAATATTAATAAAATCTTGATGGAGTGCGTAGTAATGAGTTGGAGCGAGAAGTGATACAAAATGTCCTTTTTTCAGCCCAGGAATTTATATTAAATTTTTTATATAATTTTGATGTTGAAATATGTGATATTCAGTTTTCAGGGCAATACATCAATTAAAAAAATTTGTATGACTTTAAAACAATTTTATTTTTTCCATACGTTTCGACACATTGTTTTGTGTCATCTTCAGTGGACTCTAGATTGAAAGAACAGATAGAAATTATTAAATAAAACTAAAATATAAGAAGTGATATGGTATGAACTTACATGTAATTGAATTAATCCTAATTATTGCATATTATAAATGTTCACAATGCACAATCCTAATTATATCATATTATAAATGTTCACAATGCAACAACAAACAATCCATGTCATTTTAAATTGAACAATATATAAATTTTTGAATGAGATTTTTTATGAATTTGTAAAGTAAAATCACGCCGTACATTTCTGTGCTCCGATGTAAGGCCGACGACTGAATGTACGTCAATGTGCGAACCACGTGTTGAGGGTTAGGTACAAAGCAAACGAACTGACCAAAGAATTTAAGATTTGACAACGCGAGAGGGAACATATAGTGAAATATAAAAACATGACAATTGTGAGGGTGGACATATTTGTAAAAAGATAAAATAAAAGAAAAGAAAAAAATAAAATAAATAAATAAAATAAATAATAAAAAGAAAAATTGGCATTAAAATTAATATAAATAAACGTCGATCATGATAGGTAACTATTTTAAAGGTATGAATTTCGAGACATTGTTTAAGACTACTTGGTAATTTTCACACAGTGAGGAAATATCCAATCTTTTGTTTAAACTATTTTTGTAAAGATGTATCAGACAAGATTCTGAAAAGCGTCTCTGAGACGTATTCGATTCGTGATATAAAATTGTGGCCACATCAAAATTGAAAATATGATTGAAACTTTGTATGTGGTCGGTTATCATAGTTTGGTTTTGATTTTTATTTTTGGAATTGTTATAATGTTGTCTAAGACGTTTTTTTAGATGTTGTCCAGTTTCGCCAATATAAGTGGCCTCACAATTTGTACAGTCAATTTTATACACGATGTTAGAAATACGATCTAAACTTGTCGGTGATTTTAAGTTCGAAAATAAAAAGTTAAGGGTCTGATCAATATTGCAAACTAAACGCAATTCCGCGAAATCAAATAGTTTTTTCCAAATAGGAAAGAGATTTTTAATGTAAGGGAGACAATTAGTGCCAATAAACTTATTTTCTTCTTTTTTCTGAGACTCGAGGGAAGGATGATTATGTTTTGTGTTAAGGACGGAAAGTCTGTTGTTAATTACTGATTTTATAAGGTGTGGAGGATAGCAATTATTTAATAGGGTTCTGTGGATTAGAGATAGGTTAAAAGGCCAAAATTTTTTATCTGACAAGAGAATAGCATGATCAACTAAATTGATAATGGTACCGATTTTCATGTTAGTGGGATGATAAGAATGGAAATTGAGATATCTGCCAGACCACGTTGGTTTCTGGTACCAGTTAGTAATAATTTTATTATCTGGAGTTTTTATGATATTTACATCTAAAAAGCTAATTGACCTATTGTGTTCTTTTTCGAAGGTAAAGGTTAGGTGTTTGTTAAAAGAGTTAAAATTTTTTAGTAAAGAATCAAGGTTATTTTTAGGAATGCAAGTAATTATATCATCAACATATCTGTAGTAAAGGAAAAATTCAACATTAGATAGTTTAAAAACGTTTTTTTCGAGATGTTGTAAAGAGAGTTCAGCAAGAGCAGGTGAGATAGGAGATCCCATGGGAGTACCAAAAATTTGTGTATAAAATTGTGAATTGAATTCAAAATAAGTATTCGCGACTATGAATTTGATGGACTCTCGAAACCAATGGAGGGAAAGGGTAGTGTGGCAAGAAATCTCATCCCATCTATCTGTGATTGACTCTAAAATTAGTTCTAGTGGGACATTTGTGAAAAGAGAAACTACGTCTAGGCTTATTAGGAGGGAGTTGTTGGGCAATTGTGTATTACGTATTTTGTTGACAAATTCGAAGGAATTTTTAATAAAGAAAGGAGAATTAACAGCAACTATGGAGAGGGGTTTGCTCAGAAATTTGGAAAATTTATTTAGTGGTGAATTCAAATCTGCAACTATAGGTCTAAAAGGTACATTGGTTTTGTGGATTTTTGGGAGACCATATAATTTTGGGTTGTTAGGATGTAGGTTTTTTAACGACAAGGACAAGTCTTGTGGGATTTGTTTAGTAGAAACTAAATTATTAATAAATTTGTGGAACGTGCGGTTGATTCGATCTGTAGGATCGCTATTGATAGGACTGTAAACGTTAGTGTCATTAACTAGACTAGTGATTTTTTCTAAATAGGTAGTTTTGTCGAGAATTACTGTGACATTTCCTTTATCTGCTCTGGTTACTAAAATATTCGGATTATCTTTGAGAAAGTTTTTACAAAGTTTTATGTCTCTTAAAATATCTTTGTAATCAACAATTTTTTTGGCGTTAAAGGACTTGATGTAGGAGAGAAAATTTTTGCAGAAATGGGAACGAATGTTAGATTTTACTTCAGGATTTTTGATATTATGAAGGCCAGCTTCTAGTCTGCTTAAAACTTTAATAAAATTTAAATTGTGGCAATTATTGGGAATAGCAAAGTTGGGACCTAGTGCAAAAATGTAAAGTAATCTATCTGGAATTGTGACGCTGGAAAGATTTTTTAGCCATTTGTTAATTAGTGTACTATTTAAAACTATTTTTGAACGGTTGCGTTTAGCCTGCAATAATTTATCGAATTTAATTTTATAAGAATTTTTTAATTTAATGAAGAATTTGTTGTTACGAGTCGCTTCGTATTCAGAAAAGCTTTGCAGAATCTCCGCTTCGACAGTATGAGTGAGCCAAGCGTACGTTTTATCAATAGCTAGTTTCAAATTATTGACATTGCAGATACAATTCTTGATTTCAATGGATAACATATGGAGGCTTAATGATGAAAATTTGTTTTTTAGCGAACTATGTAAGTGCGAAAATTTGTCTGTATTGAATTGATAGAACTTAGGAAATATACTTTCTTTTCTGCATCTTATTAAGAAAATCTGTTTGTTAATGTTAGTTATTAATTTCGTATTCAGTTTGGTAATGTGTTTTAATTGTGAAAAAATGTAAAAACCGTAATGCTTTTTGATAAACGAGTAAAACGAATTATTTAGGGGGTAATTGTTTTGAGAATAATCAGTTCGTTTGAAGAACGCGCGGTTGAAAGTCGTTTGATTCATGATGTAAATAAATAAAAGAAACGGTAAATTAAAGTAAAAGTAAAAATGTAAAAAGGCAAACTAAATAAGGGAATTTAAAATGACAAGAATAGTGTACAAAATTATTATGAAAGTTATTACAATTTACTAAGAAACTTAGCTAAATATATAAAAAAGGATTATTATACACGTAATACAACAAAATAATAATAACATAAAATAATAACATAAAAACTAATAACATAAAATAACAACAAAAAATAATAACATAAAAAATCTCATTCAAAAATTTATATATTGTTCAATTTAAAATGACATGGATTGTTTGTTGTTGCATTGTGAACATTTATAATATGATATAATTAGGATTGTGCATTGTGAACATTTATAATATGCAATAATTAGGATTAATTCAATTACATGTAAGTTCATACCATATCACTTCTTATATTTTAGTTTTATTTAATAATTTCTATCTGTTCTTTCAATCTAGAGTCCACTGAAGATGACACAAAACAATGTGTCGAAACGTATGGAAAAAATAAAATTGTTTTAAAGTCATACAATTTTTTTTAATTGATGTATTGCCCTGAAAACTGAATATCATATATATATATATATATATATATATATATTTATATATATAATTATATATATGTTTATATATATATATATATATATATATATATGTTTATATATATATATATATATATATGTTTATATATATATATATATATATATATAATATAACATTTTAATAGTATTTTCATGATACATATTCATGGTATGCATAATACATCCTTATATACATACCTGATAATTAGATTCCGGAAAGACATGCATTTTTTATTATATTTGGAGTTATCACAATTTGCCACAATACACTTTACCATTTTAACTTAATAATAAATGAAAAAAAGTATTCACCAAAACATAATTATATATAAACAATCACAGAAAAACAAATATAACACATCTCAACTACAATACGCGATGACAACTTATAGAAAATGGCGATCAAATTAATGTAGATCAAGCTAGATCAATGAAATTGGAAATCGTGGCGCCATCTTTTGATCAATTCGATTATCAATCCATTTCAAAACACGGTAATCTACATTTGTTCGGAGATTACCGGCCATGTGACCAACAACGCTCCAAAGTTAATTTTATTGATAAGGTACATAAGCCGAACACCAGCAAGGAAGAGATTTGCAAAGCAGGTGAACTAAAAACAGTTCAACTTTCATGTATTTCAAATAAAAGTGAATTAGTTTATGCTAATTTAAATTTTCTAGATACCGAGAAGAACCAGGTTAACATGTTGGTTGACACTGGCGCCGAAATTAGTATCAGTAAAATATCTAAATTAAAAAATAGTATAGACAATAAAACTAGTATAGAAAATAAATTTAGCATCACTGGTGTGTCGGGTAAGGCTGTAGATAGTTTAGGAAAAGCAAATTTAAGAATTTTAATAGGCGATAAGATAGTTCGACATGATTTTAGTATAGTTAGAGATGACCTCCCTGTTAATAGGGATGGTATTCTAGGTTTAGATTTTTAAAAATATTTAATGGTAAGATCGATTTTCCAGAGTCCAAGTTAATTTGTGATACTGTATATTTTAAATTAAATTTCAATTCAGAAACAAAACTAAATTTAAATTCTAAATTTATAGCTAGGGTAGTATAAAATTTCAATTCTTTAACAATGCTAGAAAAATCAAATATTAGTAAAGAATCTTTTCATTCAATTTTAAACACAAATATAATTTTAGGTCATTTTAATTCAAATAGCATAGGCAAGATTTTAGATAGTAAAAGACATTGTCAAGTATATTATCCAGAAAATCTTTATATGAGGTTTAAGTCAATAAACATTGAAACGCTCAGATGTATTTTTACAAATATTCAATCTCGGTTGCTTTGTTCATTTCCAACCAAATTTAATAAATGTATTGAGCCGATTAATCAAAAATCATATTTAGTTAATCACAATTCTATATTTCCTCACTTACTCGAGTTAAAGATAATACAAATAATTAAATTTTATTTCAAAT
Source organism: Ctenocephalides felis (assembly GCF_003426905.1). NCBI lineage: Eukaryota > Metazoa > Arthropoda > Insecta > Siphonaptera > Pulicidae > Ctenocephalides > Ctenocephalides felis. Next base: position 117,847,210 of record NW_020538040.1, read on the forward strand.
TCCGTTCAATTTGAAAACGTTAATTGTAGAATATAATTTTAATAAATTCCTATCACCAATTTCAATTAATGAAATCCATAATAAACCTCCTGCAAACCTTTATTTCCGCTATGGCATTGCAAAGAATTTTAGATTTTGTTTTCAACCTTACAGTCGAACAGCTAGTCTAATTTTATTTCAAAAAAGTATTTTGTTGAAAATCAGAAAATTATAGGTATCAAACTCTCAATGGATTCAGCTGACAACTACACTGTAGGAAGAGGTCAGTAAAAGTTTATGTCATTAGATTAAAGTCTTTTTGTTTAGTAATTTTATTTCTTTTATTGCACTCCAGTTTTTTGAAAATTATTTATAATTTCATTTTAATCTTGCTAATTTCAAGTCCGTTTCAGAAAAGAATTTCTTTAATAAAGTTAATTTCTATAAATTTATTTAAAATTTAAGATAAAATATTTAATTAAGTCACAGTTTCGTTATTTTATTATATCAAAATTACTAGATTTAAGTTCTAAATATTTTAGACTTTACTTTGTTCTTAGTTTCATCCATTTACATTTTATTTTACAGAATTGTTAAAATTGAGTTATATTATATTGTCACGAAACTGTCCTTTTCTCATTGTTATATTTAATATATTTAAGAATGATTATTATCGTTTTAAATCCTTGTTCCATTATATTCTGAGTTTTTTTTTTGCTGAAATTATGTATTTTTTATTAGATTATAGTTTTAATTAATGCTGTCTAGATGAGGTAAAAAAAACTATGATCTCACTAAGGGGGAAGGTGTTGTGCATAATTTCCCCAATATAACTTTGATTCAAAGATATAGGTTGCATAGGTCCCATCTATGCAACAGGAGTATACCACTATGGACCGAATTCCTACGAGGAACTCCGAAGCGGACGGACGATTTCTACACCGAGGTTTCTTATCGCAAACACGAGGACTGGCTCGGTCTCTCACAAAGCAGTCAACAAGAAGCAAACATTAAACTTATATATATATATATATATATATATATATATATATATATATATATATATATATGAGATATGACCGTTAACCGTTGAACCGTGCGGACGTGTTTTTTGAAGTGTCGTAATGTCTCTGACACAATTGAATATTCCGGAGTCGTATTCCAAAAAAGCTACAACTGCTGTGAAACAAAACCTTCTGCAAGTGTGGGTGTTTGTAAGAACTGTGGCAAAATTTACCATATGAGTTGTGCCACAAGAAAAGGTTTCAAATTCATTGTTGGAAATTTGATACAGTGCTGTGAGGTGAGCAGTGAAGTGTCGAGTGGCAAACATATGATACTATTAAGAACTTAAAACAAACAATTACCGACAAAAATACCATAATAGACGATAAGATGACAATAATAAAGGATAAGGAATACATAATTCAGAATCTTGAAGAAAAAATTAAGATGCTGCAATTATTAAAGCCAAATGAAAAGAATAGAGAAGTTTCGTTAGCTGCACCCAATATTGATAGTAATACTGAGAAAGCAGCATCTAAGAAGCCTAAAAATAAATCTACAAATAAAAACAGTGCCAATGCTAATAAGGTCTCAAAAGAACAGGTGAGTGTTGCAGTAGCAACTGCTTTAAATGAATTAGACAAGCGTAGAAGCGAAACATTCCGAGACGCGGTTACCAACACGGGGCTGCCTAATCAATCGACCCAAGCTGAATAACAATCAATTAAAGCAAATGACGATGGAAACTGGACTTTGGTCCAGAAAAAGAAGTCGCCGAAACGAAAAAACAAAGCCATAGAAGGAACAAATGTGAGCACTACACTCGCGGGAGTTGTGAGGAAGGCTCACTTGCATGTGTTTCGCCTGGCACCAGAAACATCGACGAAAACTCTAAAAAATTATTTTAATGAGAAAAATTTCAAAAATATTGAATGTGTGAAAATGGCTTCTAAACATCCGAAAACATATGCCTCTTTCAAGGTATCCGTTGCAGAGAGTGAATTAGAAAGAATAAAATCTCCGGATGTTTGGCCAAAAAGAGTCCATTTTTTATTTCATCTGGGAGAAAAAACGAAAAAAAATTGTTAAACTGGTTTAATATATATATAATGTATATATATATATATATATATATATGTGTATATATATATATATGTATATATATATATATGTATTATATATATATATATATGTATTATATATATGTATTATATATATATGTATATATATATGTATATATATACTCGTATGTATATATATATATATATATATATATATATATATATATATATATATATATATATATATATATATATATATATATAATGTTCTTGAACATTCAATGTTTATCCAATAATACGGAGGCATTAACAAAAGTTGTCCATGACAATTTAATAAACTTTTTTTGTTTATGTGAACATTGGCTTGGCAACGAGCAAAACGACCTATATACGTGATTTTCGGCTAGTCAGCTCATTCTGCAGTAGTATACATATGGACGGAGGTGTTGCTATTTACTGTTGGAAAGAGATAGAATGTGACGTCGAAATTTACAACAAGCTTCCCAATGAATGGAAATTTAAAAGCAGGAATTATTTCAATGCGACTATCAAAAAACATCCTATAGATCAACCTATTCATATAATAAATGAATTCTTTAATCTAAGTTAATTATTAATTGTTATTAGGTTAATCTTGAGTTGTTCATAAATATCACTGATATTACTATAGTTATATTATAATATTGTGATAAACATAATAATTGTATTGACGTAAATTGTAAATATTGAATTTAAATAAAGTATCTATCTATCTATCTATATATATATATATATATATATATATATATATATATATATATATATATATAATATATATATGATTTAGTAGTTAATTTTGATGTTGAAATATATGAGTGAGTTCTTGAGGGCGATACATCAAGTATAGCTATATACTGTGTATAGCTATAGTTACATAGATAGGTATGAGTATATGTATGGTTCATACATGTACATGTACGTCGTTGTGAATATGCATGCACGTTGCATATATGTATATACGTATATTTATATATGTATAGTCGTACATGTATATGTGTACATATATAGGTATATATTGTTGTATCTGTATATGTATATGTGTATTATATGTTTACATGTGTGTGTATATGGATATATGCATGTATATATATATGTATATATATGTGTGTATATGTGTACGTATATATATATATATGTATATATGCGTAGGTTTATATGAGTGTACTTAAATATTTTTGCCTATACTTTTTAATTATTTATTTAATTCTAGTCTCTACTACCTTTCCTATCCTTTATATTTGGTTTGTTGTTAAGTGTTGCTGTTTGTTAATTTTTCTCTTATTGTATAGTTACTTTACCAATCCACATATATTATAATTACCTAGATTTACTAATTTTCATACTGTTTTTAGATCCACTGATGATGACATTAAATTGAATGTCGAAACGTTTGGAAATAAAGATTATTTTATAAATCTTTGGCTTTTCTTTGTTTGATGTATCGCCCTCAAGAACTCACTCATATATATATATATATATATATATATATAGATATATATATATATATATATATATATATATATATCATTGATTCATTCTTTTTATAATAAAGCATTAATCAAACCGGTGTAATGTATCATTTCTGTGCTACAAAATAAGTTCTTTTTCTTTATTCACGCTTTTGGCACAACAAGGTATAGCAAATTGCTACACCTTTTAAATGACTTCAATTTTCAACACGTGTATCTTATGATATGACCATAAATCACAAAGGCAGACGATTGTTTGTGTGATACATTTGGAATATCAATGTTTTAGTCGTGAATAAACAAAAAATCATTCATTTATACATCCACATCTACAGGTATGACTAAAAATATTGGTGTAAATTGTAATTCAAAAAGCAATAATTTAACTGAACGGTAAATATTAGTATAGGATATTAAAAAAACGTAGATCTGGGTACAAGACAACGTCTGTCGGGTCATCTAGTATATATATATATATATATATATATATATATATATATATCTTATATATAAAATTCTTCTGTAACAATGTAAGTTTCATAATTCCTCCTAAACTATAATTCGGATTTTCATGAATCTTCCTGAAGTTTGTTCGGGAAATTTACTAGAATGTTTTGATTCATAGAAATATAGTTAGATTGTAGAAATAAATGGAAAAAATTACAAAAAACCGCTTATCATTGTTTGCCCTTCAAAATATTTGAAGCTTAGTTTGACATTAAAAACAATTGAAGACTGTCATTTGCCAAACATTTCTGTTCACTTATAGGCTAAGGCAATATTAAAATATAATAAATTCATGATTATGATTAGGGAAAATGTAATGTCTACATTATTAATGCCGAAAAGCAGCTGAGATGTGCAAAAATTAAATTAATATAAGATGCAAATAATATAACATGCATTTGACAAGTGATGCAGTCTGCGCATGCGTCTGACGCGCATGGCGAATCATTTAGTTTGCGCACTTTGCGAACAGATTCGCCGTACGAATTCGTGCAAAGGAGTCGAGCCATAATTGATTGCGCTCAAAAATATTCAATTTGCAGTCGTTTTGCCTTACTATACAAAGTCACAATACAAAAAATATTTAGAAGTTTCATTGTGCCAAAAATTTATATTATTGTCATTGGGGACGGAATATTTACTCAATGGAGCGCTTTCGGTCTGAACTTTTTTTACTGTTTTCCATTTCGTTTCGAATTTTGGAACTAGGTTCATCTTGCTCTTCAGAAGTGAAAACAATTTAAACTCCTTTACCACTTCTCGGGTGGATGACATTTCTTTTCAGTGGTGTAATTTTACTTTTTTCAAAATAACGTTTGGTATCGATAAAAGCACTAATTATAAGAGAAAAATGTTTGATCATTTTTTGCTAATATCTTCAAAAATATACATTTTAACAAAAATCATGTAATGAATAAAATTATACAATTAAAATCTTAATAAATCGCTATTTTATAGTGTTTTAGGAACATTATTAGGCTAGATATGAAAATGGGTTTTTATAGTGCTCAAAATAAGCTTTAAAATGAGTACTTCTGCGTGTAAAATGAGTGAACTATCATGCAAATAAAAGACGCATAAAATGTATTTTCATTTAAATAAAATAGTTTTTCAGTGCCATTTCCACCAAATTTAAAAATAATCGTATTCCATCTAGAATTAACTTGGTTTAAGAGATCTTGATGGATACTAGAAAATACCACAACTTTAGTACAAACGATTTTCAAAAAACTCATGATTTCATAAAAAAAACATTAAAAAAAACATCCAGTTTCTCATTATAATATCTCAAAGAATACGTATAAAAGTATATATATATGAAAATTCGAGGTATTTTTCTGACTCATTATTGTTGTTTATTATTTTTCCATTATACAAATATTGATAGAGGTATTAATTAAGGAGTGCGGGACTGTCCAACCAGAGGTCTTTCGAGCCCTTTAACCCTTCGCCGTTTCACAATAAGAGAAGTTACGGTAAAATTTATGATAAAGAAAGTTGTAGCTCATTTAATCACCTTTAAAATAGTGTATTACAAGTTCTGATAAAATCAGAATTAAAAGAGTAATAATCCAATTAATGCGGTGGATGGTGACGGAGTGCAAATTGTATTCACTTCTGAACTTAAGATAAAGATTAGCCTATTTCCAAAATATCAAGTAAATTGGAGCACAGTAAAAAAATTCACAGAGCACAAATATTAAAAAATTTTCAATAAAATTGTATATTAAAAATTATACACTGCGATTTATAGAACAAAATTTCCAATATCTCAATTTATTTTATTGCATTTAAGGGTTATATAGTATTTTTAGTCATACCTGTAGATGTGGATGTATAAATGAATGATTTTTTGTTTATTCACGACTAAAACATTGATTTTCCAAATTTATCACACTAAAAATAATCGTCTGCCTTTGTGATTTATGGTCATAGCATTGTATACACGTGTTGAAAATTGAAATCTTTTAAAAAGTACAACAAATTCAGAAAGAATTACTATATAGCATTCGCGGCAAAGGTGCAATATCACCTTTTATTTTTCTACCCAAAATAATTGCTTCAATAATGTTGCCTATAATTTTTATAATATTGTACCATATTTTAACTGGCTTTTAGTAATTTTAATATCTAAATTACATTTTTTTCACTTATAAATCAATATACATTATTGCTTAAGTTTATATTTGAAGTCAATTAATTTGTCAAATCCTGTTCACATGTGCTCTATTCAACTTACGATCAACAAAATTATGCTATATAGTATTATGCCGCATATATATTCTATAAATCGCAGTGTATAATTTTAATATACAATTTTATTGAACATTTTTTAATATTTGTTAAATGAATAATTGAAGTGTTAACTGTGGGAATTGAGAAGAATCATTTTATTTGAAACAGTTCTACATTCAACATCACTCATATATTGGTGTAAATAGTAATTCAAAAAACAGTAATTATTATTTTTAACTAAGCAGTAAATATTAGTATAAAATATTGTAAAATTGTAGACGTGGGTACAGAACAACGTCCGTCGGGTCAGCTAGTATATATATATATATATATATATATATATATATATATATAAATATATATATGTTAAAGAAGTTAATTTTGATGTTGATTAATTTTGAAATATGAGTAAGTAAGATTTAGAGTTTAATCTTTAATTTTTCCAAACGTTTCGACATAGGATTTTATGTCATCATTAGTGAATATCATTAACTTGCGCAAAACACATAATTTTCCACTATCATATCTACACTAACTGGTTTTTTTGTTTTTTGTTGAAAGGAGCATAGCAAAGTATTTGTGAAATATAATATATTTTGCACTAACTTGGTAGTTATTGCGTATGACTCCGAGGCAAGATTCTTCTGATTTTATCAGAACTTGTTATATACTAGTGATGTGGCGACTCGAAAAATTCCTGATTCGAATGATTCGAACCAGAAAAAAACCTGATTCGAATCATGATTCGAATCAACTCGAATCAAGTATATATATGGACAAAAAAAATCATGGATGTATTAATTTAGTAAAAGTGATCCAAATTTATAATCAAAATTGTCAGTTTAACCAATATAACCGACAAAGTAGAAATTGTAAACATAAATTACTATCAAAAAGTATATTCTGAAAATTATTAAAAATGATATAATTTTGAAGACGGCTGAAACATATCTTCAAATTAATTTACCATAATAAATTACCAAACAATTGTTCATAACTAAAGTATATAAAATAATATTTGGAATCATGGGTCGATTGTTTATTTTACTATGTAATCAGTAAAGGATCGCATCTAAACTGAGAGCTAAAAGTTAATTTAATTAATGTGAATTTGCCATTACTTACATAATCAGAAGTTAACATATTAGTTACTGACTTTCTGGTATTTAGTAATTGTTTCAAAAGAGAATTATATTGAAAGATTCCCGAAACTCGTTTCATAATTTCGAGTGGTTTATTCTGATAACATTTAAAATCTAAAACACTTAATTATTATCAAAATTGGGTATTGATATTTCACGAACAAAATCGCTCTCAGCTCTCCGTAAAATAAATAAACATGCAAGAACGACGACGCATTGTATCGCCCATACGGTTAACTCATATCGCTCGAACGGCTTGAAGTCGGGATGATTCGAATCAGAATTCGGAATAACTCATAACGCCGCTTGATTCGGTTTGACTCATATGAAGTCGGAACAACTCAGAACGCCGCTTGATTCGGTTTGACTCATATGAAGTCGGAACAACTCAGAACGCCGCTTGATTCGGTTTGAGTCATGAAGTCGGAACAACTCATATCGCCGCTTGATTCGGTTTGAGCCGTATGAAGTCGAATGATATAGTTAGTCGGTTAATGCGGTTAAAGTCATATAAAGACGATTGGAGTCGGCCGATACATTTAAGCATATTAAAGTCGGGTGGCTCGCATGATTTTATTCATTATTTATTTTTTATATTTATGATATTTATTTTTTATATTATTATAATATTGAATTAAATTAAAACATTTTTTTTATATTTATATTTATGAAAAATTTTATATTTATGAAAAATTTGTGTTAATACATATTTTATCACAGTAAATATTTTGCGGCTTGATACGAGTTGATTCGAATCAAGTAAAATCTGATTCGAATCAAGTCGTTAAAGGCTTGATTCGAATGATTCGAATCACTTGATTCGACTTGGCACATCACTATTATATACTATTTAAAGGTAATTAAATGACCTACAACTTTCTTTATCATGAATTTTACCGTAACTTCTTATTTTAAAACGGCGAAGGGTTAAAGGGCTCGAAAGACACTGTGGTTGGACAGCCGCGCACTCTTTAAATAGTCATAACTCTATGAATATTTGTGTAAGAAAAAAAATAATAAAAAGCAATAATTTGTCAGAAAAAGACCTTGAATTTCAGTGATATAGTAATGAGAAATTGGTTGTTTTTTTTATCGGATTTTTTTAAGTAATCATGAGTTATTTAAAAATCGTTTGTGCTGAAGTTATGGTATTTTCTAGAATCCATCAAGATCTCTTAAACTAAGTTAATTCTAGATGGAATATGATTATTTTTAGTTTTGGCAGAAATGCCACTCATAAACTATTTGATTTAAATGAAAAAAAAGTTGTATGCGTCTTTTATTTGCATGATTTTACACGCAGAAGTACATATTTTAAAGCTTATTTTGAGCACCTTAAAATCTCATTTTTATATCTAGCTTAATATTGTTTCTAGAACACTATAAAACAGCGATTTATTAAGATTTTAATTTATATAATTTTATTCATTTTATTATTTTCGTTAAAATGTATATTTCTGAAGATATTAGCAAACAACGCTTTTAATTTTTCTTTAACGTTTAGTTAAAAAATAATAATCTGCCAAATTGAATTTCAATATTGGGTATGTAATTACATTGAACTGACATTTCACAACCGTGAGACGCAAGCGCAGACTGCATCACCTGTCAGACGCATATTGACTCTATCTTATTATATTATTATAATTTTTGGCACATCTCAGCTGCTTTCTGCTAATTATAATGTAGAAATTACATTTTTCTTATTTGTAATCATAAATTTATTATATTTTAATATTGTCTTAGCCTAAAAGTGAATGGAAATGTTTGGCAAATGACAGTCTTCATTTGTTTTTAATGTCAAACTATGCTTCAAATATTTTCATGGTCAAACAATAATAAGCAGTTTTTTTGTAATTTTTTTCATATATTTCTACAGTCTAACTATATTTTTAGGAATCAAAAAATCGAAGAAAACTCCCCGAACAAACTTCAAGAAGATTTATGAAAATCCGAGTAATAGTTTAGGGGGATTAATCTTTCATACGCCATTACAGAAGAATTTTTTATATAAGATATATATATATATATATATATATATATATATATTTATATATATATATATACTAGCTGACCCGGCAAACGCTGTTTTGTTAAGTATATTCTAAACAATTTCTTCAGAATCAAAAAAATGAATACTTTTAGTGTATAAGGATGTGTTGTTTGAATGCTATATACAATGAGGTATTATAAAAATAATAAACCCCATTAATTTGTCTATATTTTGTCAATACAAGCAAACTGGAAATTATATACACTTTCTATAGAAAACACGGTATAATACAATCCAAGTCTTTTTTTGGCATTTCGACTTATTGATTACGTTTCAACTTTTTTAGATACTTTTTGAATTCTGGATTTTGTGTGTAAATGTAAATTATAGTACTGGGCTTATAAAAAAATTTCAAATTTCTGCGAGGAGAGATAGAATATAAATTAAGTATTATTTCTTTGACCTGCTTTTTAAAAAGTTTCAAGTGCGATTTGATGAATTAAAGGAAATAAAGAGTATATATGTAGAGGAGGGCGAGGCACAAAGGTCCAATTTGACTTTGAGCAAATATAAACTTTATTGTGAAAACCAATTCAATTATATCACAACAAATAATACATCTCAAACAAATAATTATCTGACTACGTTCAGTAAAACTGTCAGCTACTTCATCATTGTAGAAATGTGCTTTTTTGATGCGATTCAAAAATTTGTTATCTAGACCTTTTTACCCTATAGGCGGGGTAACTTGGAACGGCCAGGTGGCAAACAGTTGAATGTCTTATTTCAATTTTAATGGTATTTAACAAAATAAGTATACTTTTATCTAATGCTAAAAAACTACCAATGGAAGAAAATACTTTTATTATGGATTTTCAAAGATTACCGTTTATCTCCCGAAAGCAAAGTCATAAGAATCAAGGTTATAGCCGGTTATTCATCTTCTTCCCTCTACTTTCAAATATTGTTGTTAAACAATGCTTAACTTTACTGATTTTTCACACATAGGTGGTGAACCTTTTTAACCCCGGATCTTCATATATTACTATCTATACTTTGTTAAATTCTGGGAAATCATAACTGGGAAAATGTTATTCGACAAAACGTCCCTTTGATCGATACCAAATTTAGGTTCTAAATTGAAATCATATAAATAAAAAATAATATAACCTAGAAAATGTTTTATAAATACCAACGAGTATATAAATATACAAATGATATCTTTCAGAGCACCGTGTTTGAGAAAAATATGCCAAAAAGTGAATTTTCATATTAGCATTTTAAAAAAGTTGAAATTTTGATTCCCTAGTAACACCCTCGGCCCGTTTACTAACGTTTTGTATATAAATAAAAGTACAAACAAAACTACTCACTACAATTTATTCATAATTAAATAATATTCACGTAAAACATCTTATTCAGCGTAATTGAACATCATCGGTCAAAAACGTTTGACATTTCACGTATTAGCCACCGTCCATTGCTTTATTAAAATTACGCTCCTACAAAAATTTTCAAATTAAAAATGTAAAGTTTCTTTGCGATTTTGAAATAATATCTTACCTTTCCGACCATCTCTGGATTGGCACGAATTTTTCAACACTAAGACTGGCCAAATCGGTTTAGCCCTTTTCGAGTTTTACCGAAGCCTTTGATCGAGAGCTCCATTTTTATATATATATATATATATATATACCATATATATACCATATATATATACCAGGTATATACATTTCAAACCGCCTGCTATTTACTGATGGCCATATTAATTTATACGAGTATATAGATGGCTGTAGTAGTCTGTCAGTTTTTTCTTATAGTTTTGACATCTGTCCATAATAAAAAATACCAACTGTTTTAATATTCGTACCAGAAAATAGATTTTTCATCATTTTGAAAATGTCGAATTCAGCGCCAGAAAATGTGGTTTTGCGGGGATCTTTAGGAACCTTTTTTCATTTGAAAAAAAGTGCTGCTGAAAGTCATCGTTTGTTGGTGAAAGCTTACGGTGACCATGCCCTGTCCGAAACATAGTGCAAGAAGTGGTTTCGACGATTCAGAAGTGGTAATTTTGATTTGAGAAACGAAGAACGTGGAAGACCACCAAAAAAGTTTGAAGATGCTGAACTGCAAGCATTGCTCGATGACGATGACAGTCAAACTCAAAAACAACTTGCAAAACAATTTAATGTGACACAAACATGCATTTACTTACGTTTAAAAGCCATGGGCAAGATTCAAAAGTGTGGAAAATGGGTGCCACATGAATTAAACGAAAGACAGCAAGAAAACAAAAAAACCACTTGTGAAATTCTTACGAATGGCACGAAAGAAAGAGCTTTTTTTACCGAATCGTGACTGGAGATGAAAAATGGATCTATTTTGACAATCTTAAACGCAAAAAATCATGGGTCAATCTTGGTCAACCCTCAACATCGACTGCGAGGTCAAATCGCGTTGGAAAGAAGATAATGCTCTGTGTTTTGTGGGATCATGAGGGTGTGATTTATTATGAGCTTCTAAAATCAGGCGAAACTGTTAATACCCAACGTTATCGACAGCAAATAATAAATTTGATTGATGCATTGCTTGAAAAGTGACCAGCATGGGTCACCAGACACGAAAAAGTGATTTTCCAACATGATAACGCCCCAGCACACAAATCAAAACCGGTCAGAGACACCATTGCCGCACTTCACTGGGATGTCTTACGCCACCCGCCCTACTCACCAGACTTGGGGCCTTCTGACTTCCACTTGTTTGCTTTCATGGGGCACGCGCTTGCTGAACAGTACTTCGATTCTTACAAAGAAGTGGAAAAATGGTTCGGTAAATGGTTTGCCTCAAAAAACAAACGCTTCTACTGGCAAGACATTCACAATTTGGCTGAAAGATGGCAAAAATGTGTGGCAAACGATGGCAAATACTTTGAATAAAATAAATTGTACCATTTTCTTACAATAAACGTGTTTTTTTCAACTCAAAAGAGGGCGTTTTGATATTTATACACCTGGTATATATTATAAAATTGTTGTTGGGCATCCATCCAGTGAAAGAAAATGTTTTCATTAAGAAAACATACATTTTGGGTCTTAATTTGACCCATCTTCAGTGACCGACAATTTAAAACAATAAAAAAAATACATAATTACATAAAAATATAAATAAAAACATGTAAAAAAGCATAAATCTATTCACGAGTGGAAAAATATAATTACAATTCCAATTCTTAAACCAGGTAAAGATCCTTCAAGAGCAGAATCATATCGTCCTATATCATTGTCTTCATGTATAGCAAAAACATTCGAACGACTGATCAAAAGAAGATTGGAATGGTGGGCGGAAAGCAACAAGATATTCCCGAGTTACATGCTAGGATTTCGTAATAATCGGGGTACAATTGACGTTATCACATCCTTAGTGTATGAAATTAAAATTAATTTAGCAAAAAATAATCTCCTGATGACTGCAAACGTGGACTTAGTTAATGCATATAACTGCGTTCAAATACCTATATTAATGAAGATTCTGTCTGATATAAAGATGCCAAGAAGATTTATTCTTCATATACACCATCTCATATCAGACCGCAGAATCAATCTTAGGTGTAACAATTCACAATTTGGACCACGTAAAATGAAAGAAGGACTACCTCAAGGATCCGTTCTTAGTCCGCTATTATTCAATCTATATACCTGCAAGTTATAAACCGAGCTAGATCTGGAAGTCAAAATTATGCAGTATGCAGACGATATTATACTTCTACATAAGGCTCATACTTTGAATGAGGCTATTGATAAAATGAATATAACAATGCAACTCTTCCATAACTGGTGCACATCGTTAGGGTTTGTTTTGTCAGAAAATAAAAGTACCTCTTTACAAGACATAGGAAGTCTATAATTCCAGACTATACAGCATAAACAATTATGTTCTGAAGGTTGAACCTACAATTAGATGCCTCGGGCTACTTATTGATGACAAATTAAAGTGGAAACCACACAATGATTATCTAGTCTCTAAATGTGAAGAAGCACTGAATATTCTCAGGTTTCTCAATCACATAAATTATGGTGCTGATATCAAGATTTCTCTTAGAATATATAAGCAATTAATACTATCTAAGTTGGATTATGGTAGTTTCATATATGGCGACGCATCCAAAAGTGTACTTAGCAAACTATACATAATCCAAAACAAAGCTTTGAGGTCTTGTTTGGGGGTCATGCGTTCCACGCCTATCAATGCGTTACATGTTGAAGCTAACATATAATCTTTACACTTGAGAAGGAGGTTATTGGCTTCAAACTTTATCATAGATAGAATGAAATTTAACAACGTAGTATTAAAGAATGTGAATCAGATCAATAATGAACTGAACAGCCCATACTGGAGAAATAGGAAGAGGCCTATACTAATAACTGCGTATCGTGAAGTGGTAGAAAAATGTAATCTCTTACAAACTTGGACTGCAACCTCAAGATTTCATTTCAAATACGATGTTACTTCTTCTAATCTGAAAAATATAATTCAAATCGATTTCGCCAATGCGCACTATAGCGGAGATACCAATAAATGTAGGATGGAGGTCGAAGGAAGTATACATGAAACATTTGAAGACTATGATAGATTTTATACAGATGGTTCGAAGAATTCAGATGGTGTTGGTGCGTGTTTTTACCATCAGGGGACAAATTCCTTCACAAAATATAAACTAGATAAAGATGCGTCGATATATACAGCGGAAATGTATGCTATTAATAGGTGTGTAAAGTATATTGATGAACATAATGTGAAGAAATCGGTAATAATCAGCGATAGCAGGTCTGCTCTTGAGGGCATGTTGTCGTTGGGAAAGGACCCGTCATTATTAACGATAGATACACTAAATGACATACATGCGATATTATCAAAAAATTGGGAGTTACGCATAGTATGGGTAAGAAGTCATATTGGGATAGCTGGCAACGAAGCGGCGGATAACGGCGCCAAAGATGCAATAAATACAGGGACTGTTGCTGCGGATGGAATATCTTATAGAGACATAAAAAGATTTAACAGAGCAAACATACGGAACATTTGGCAATTGGATTTCCAGTTATCTATTAGAATTAAAGGTAAATTTTATGGTATGATACAAGGAAAAATTCCAGTCAAACCATGGTATGACGAATTTAAGGAGTGTCGGCCGTTTTACGCAACATTGTGTAGATTAAGACTGAATCATTCTTACGCTCCGTTCTGCCTAAGCAGAATTGGGATCGATATCGATCCTAGTTGCTACTGTTTGGGCGAAGCGACTAGGGCGGATGCAGAGCACATCATCATGGAGTGTAAACGTTGGGAAAAGGGCAGACAAAAACTATGGGAGGAAATAATCAAACAAAAAATCTCACTTCCAATTAATTTTATAACAGTGCTGACAGATACAAAATTATATGGAGCTCTTTATATTTACATCAAATCAAATAATATAAAATTATAAATGCAATATACATAAAACAATGATATATATGTAAGAGATAGTGTAGATATTATGTAATTTAGTATATGGCTAATGTACCAGTTTATAAAGCCAATAAAATAATAAAAAAAAAAAAAAAAAAAAAAAATTAATAAATTTGTATTATAACAAATATAAAATGTGAAAGTATATAAAAATGAAAAACAAATAATAAACAAATGTAAATAAACTCACCATAAAAATAAATTTGAACTAGTTGGGTGTATGGCATCGTGCCTTAAAGCAAATTGCTGGAACTTCTTGTACCGTAACGAAATGTTTGACGAATATTAAATGTTTTCAAATAGACTATTATAAATAAATACTGTAACATCGTCTAATATTTATAAGAATTATATAAACTGAATTGCAAAGTTGAAATTATTTGTTTAAAGTATATTAGAACTTTAGTCAGAATTAAAATTAAAATCTGATATATTTTTGATATACAAAAAAAAATTTTTGAAAAAAAAATTTGAAAAAAAAATTTTTAAACTTTTTTTTCCAAAATCAATTATTCTGTCAAAACAAGCAAAAAGTTCTTTGAATCATTTAAATCGGACGCTTAGTTCTCTTAAAAACTGCCATTTTTTGCACATTTAGCTCTGTATCTTCGAAATGGCTAGGCCTGCCTTTGCCAAAAACTAATCATCTCTTCTCTCAATCATTACAAATTGAATGTTTTTTAGATCATTCAAATCGGATGCTCCGTTCTCTCAAAAACTCGATTTTTATTTTCTGCACTCTTTGCTCTTTATCTCCGTAACTGCTAGACCTGCCTTTGCCAAAAACTAATCAGCATATTTCCCTATCAATAGAAATCAAATGATTTTTGAACCATTCAAATCGGTTGATCCGTGCGCCTGAAAACGTGACTGAAAAATTGTATCCATACATACATACACACACACACATCCATTTTTCCTGAGGTATCCCAGAATGTTCAGAAACCTTCAAAACGTCGAGCAATGCAAAAATTTTCAATTTCGATTTTTGAACGATTACGATAACTCACCCTACGGGATGTAAAAAATTTTACGCGGTTTTGAAATAATACCTCACCTTTCCCACTACCTACTGATTGGCACAAATTTTCCAAGACTAAGAGTGGCCAAATTCGTACAGCCATTTTAACGTTTCACCATACCTAATATTTAATCGAGCTCCATTTTTATATATAAGATATACATACATACACACATATATATATATATATATATATATATATATATATACATAGCTGGGCACCGTTAATCAAAAAGTTAACTTCGTTAATCGTTAATCCGCTACAAAAAAAGTTAGCTTCGTTAAACGTTAAAGCGTTACATTTCGGAAGAATTAACGCAAGTTAACGTTAATCGTTAATCCGTTAATATGTGTAAAATTACAGTTTTATATGGTTGCGTTAGTAAACTTAAAAAACTTATTGCTTTAAGTTCTGGAAGTTAACAGGTTATGAATAAAACAAAATACTTGTATAATTCAAATGTGTATTTTAAAAATGAGTATATATACTATATATATAATATATATACTAATAATATAAGTCATAAATAATATAAGTCATATAATAATAATATAAGTCATATAATAATATAAGGTCTAAGCATATTTTTTTTTAAATAAAGGGAAAGAGTTTTTTTTGGCGAAAAATAGGAAATATAGCGCGGCGGGTTAGGCGTCGGGCATAAGGTGCATATTACCCTTCATGAACATTAACATGTTGAAGTTCTCGTCTGAAAGTGAGGTTCGTTTTGGTGTCAAAATGTCTTTACCCGTGGAAAACAAACGTTCAACTGCAGCGCTTGAGGGTATAGCCGTATTGTACTTAATAAATAAATTTATAAATATCTGTTCCCCGAGGAATGCAGCATCGTTGAACGAGTCTTTCGATTTCATGTCCAGCCACATTTTAACGAGACTTTGCGCTTTATTTTTTGAAGAGTTGGAGCTCCTTGGTTTTTCTTTACACTGAGTGACAGAATTGAAAAAGTCTTCCTCTTCATCATCACTCGCATTGCTCCCTCCGCCACCTAAACTATCACCGTCCTTCGAGTTTTCCGCTGCTTCTTGCCGTAAGGCATCTTCTACCTTTTTTTCCATGCACTTTCTTACTGCATCCACCCTACTGCTGTCATACGTTTCCAGCCATATCAACCGGAACTTTGGGTGAAATGCCGCGGCAAGTTGGCACTGTTCATCGTTCAGAAGTGGTCCACATCTTTTCTCTATGCCATTTAATAAGGCATTGGCTAAAGCTGTGCAATTTACTAGGCCCTTAGATTTAATATTTTTTAATTTATAGACAGTTGCTGCAATTGTCGGTAGTAGTGATCCGAGATATGCTTGATCTTCCCCTTGGATACGATCAAGGGCATTCGCGACAGGTGCCATAACCTGTAAATAAGTATTTAATATAAGTATAAATATGATGTGAAAAGAAAATAACTTTACTAAAACGTTATTTCAAACTATGTACATATATAAATTTACCTTTGCGTACTCTTTCATTACAGTTACATCTTGGTCATTGAAAGTTAGAATTTTTAGTTGAGTCATAACCCTGTGAAGAGAAGGCCTTTTTGATTTCAATATTGTATTGAGAACGATAATAGCATCATACAGAGAGTTCCACCTTGTCGAATTTGGAAGGACAAGTCGTCTGCCTAGTTCAGTGTGAATGATATCTGCTACTACCGTGCTACGTGATTGCTGATTCCAGAGAGTACGTGCCTTGGCTAAGGCACTTCTGTAGGGAGTTTTGAAAACAGTTATTTGTAGAGCAGCATCTACATCTTTGCTAGCGACCAAATTGAACGTATGTGCAGCACATCTCATCTGAACTGGCAAAGTATTAAAGTTTTCTAATATCTGTTCATTGATTTCATTGCACTGGAGACGATCAGGAGCATTCAGTATGTTTTCTACTAAAATAAATTCTAAGTCATCATTTTCTTCTAAGTTTGGATTTAAAAGATTGGCAATATCAGGGTCAGACTCAGACTCTAAATCACACAATGGCAACTATGGAAGTATGTCGATCTCCGACCCGAATTGCACAAATGCCTTTACAAAGTTAGTGCCATTATCCGTAGTAGTCCTAAAGTAAAATTAAGCCAGCTTTTTAATGTATGTATGAATGTGGTTTGTGGATTCACTTGTATACATACGAAAATAAAATAACCTAACCAACTTAAAAAGTTGAAAATCCTCCGACATTCACATTTCAAAGTACAATATCTCCTGAAAGACTAAATCGATTTTGATCAAACCTAGCTAAGAACATTCTCGATCAAGCCAGCTATCAAACCAAAAAACTAAATCGAAATCGGTTTAGCCGTTTAGGAGCTAGGATGCCACAAAAAATAGTAATAGTAAGTCTATTTTACTGACCTTGTGATTTTTTTATCTATGTGAAATTCATAGTGAATATCTATCATTGCTTGGGCCAGGATGTCGTATGTATGATGACCTTTTAGGCATAAGCACGTTAATACTGCATGTTTTCTGGCTCTTGTAATAGGATCTAACCAGTGAACTGTCATGCCCAAATAACTTTTGTTGTGAGCTGACCAACAGTCAGCAGTCGTTGCCACCCAATTAATTTTTCCAAGTAAACTGAAATTAAAATCATAAACAACACATCACATTTAAAAAAAGCTATAATAAATTCAGAGGTCGGAATTAGAGTTATTTTTGTACACCTAAGTCTGTTTTTACACGGTAGATTGGTTCCAGAAGAATCCGTGTAAAAAAAAACGTGTAAAAAAAGACATTGATCTTATACAAAAATGGGTGATTTGTTCCTAATCTCTAAAACCTATTAAAATTAGTGAAAAACAAGAAGTGAATTTTTAAGAACAAGAATTCATGTTTATTTTACTAAATCAAATATATAATGCTTATTTTCACAAACATAGTAATTAATGATAAAAAAGATATGCACTCTAATCTTAAAAGTAATATAAATTAAATGTATGACAAGTTCAGGAACTAAAAAACTATGTTGTGAACGAAAAGAATAGGTTATTACTTAAATCTGACCAGTGAATTTTATTGTATGCACATAAAGGGAATTCCCCTAAATGCTTTGACCAGTAAAATTTGTTAGTACGCGCTAAAGGGGAGTTCACTTAAATCTTTAAGCTATCAGGTCCACATTAATATCAACATTTCGATGCAAGTACATAAATAACTCGTATTTATTTAGTTAACACGTATTTATTTTAGTTACTTACCTAATCAGGTGTTGCTTCATTTCAATGTGTTCGTCAGAAATGCGTCTACCCAAAGTTCTTCTTAAAATTGAATTTTTGCTCGGGTTTAAGGTTTTTATCAACGCACTAAAAGACTTGCTTTCGACAACATGTAAAGGAATCATGTTTGAAACAAATAAATTTACTATACATTTTTCCACTTTGGCTTGGGGCACACCGCTGCCAGTAGCTGCAATCCCGAATGATTCCGCGACGGTCAGCTGTCGTCCCTGTTGTATTCTTTTTTTAAAAGGATTAAGATTACTGCTACTATTGCTATCATTGTCAGAATGATTTTTCCTTTTTGTCTTGCCCCGGTTAGAGCCCGCCTTAACAATCTCTTCAAACTGTAAGTACTGTGACTCATGTACCCTTCTTACATGTTGTTTCAGATTATTCAGACTTGATACATGAACTTTTATTTTGGTGTCTTTCGGCAAGCATCGCCTACACGCAAAAAGTATTTGCTGGCTCGATCTGGATACAAATTCCACATACTCAGTCAAATGTGGCCATGGATTCTCATCAGCATAGCTGGAATTCAATTCCATGTCTTCCATGATATGGTTTTAAACACTACACTGCACAATACACTTTTTCTAACTAAATTACACTCCCAAACAAAACACTCGTCACTGTAAGCACCGGCGCTAAGTAATGAAATGCTGCCACCGCCGCCCGGCACTTGCCATTTCATGCTTGTCTGAACCTCTTTTTCGCGCCGCGCCGCGATGCCTTACACTTGCCTTGCGGTAAATAGAAGGCATTGGATTAACGATTAACGGACTTCTGGCATTTTAACGGAAGTTAACGTGTCCGTTAACATTTTTAAAAGTTAACTTAAAAGTTAATCCGTTAATCAAAATGTTAACTTCGTTAATTAACGATTAACGGATTAACGAGTTAATGCCCAGCTATGTATATATATATATATATATATATATATATATATATATATATATTAAACTTTAATTATTTTTTCGCTAATAATTTTATATGAATTTTTATGAAAATTGACTTTACTGGTTTCTACAATTTTTAATTTGAACGCAATATTTGATATATATTCTTGGCCGTAAAATATAAAATAGATTATAATCGTTTAGAGCATAGGTTCCCAATCTTGTTTGTGCCGTGGACCCCTTGCAATATTTTTTGTTTTGTCATGGACCCCCTATATAATGGTTTATCCGGGACAGTTCCGGGTTTTCATCTTTTGATCCGGGTTTTTTTTAAATCAATATTTGTCCCGGATTTTTGAAAAGCATAGGTTTAAATCTTAATTAAAATTTTCTTAAATAGAATTTCTTTTTTCTTAATTAAAATTAAATTACAACTACTTATCAAATTATAATTATGTGAATCAATGTGTTTTTTTTATCTCTCGTAAAACGTTATGAATTTAAAAATTGCTGAATACAAAATTCCAGGGGCGAATTTAATTTCATAAAATTAAAGAAAAAAAAAATTTATGAACAAACTGTTTTTTATTGTATTTTTAAATAGTATCTTTTTACTACGTAACATATATTTGTTATTTGTGATACTATTAACAGATCGTCCTATGCTCAACTTAATATATCGAGCAACAAAATGAATTTAAAATGGACTTCGCTGATATAAATATATTAATGAGTTTAGTTTCAAAACTTAAGTAATAAATAGCGGCTTTATAATTATTTTTAATACATCATCAAATTGATCATATGTTATTTTAGAAAATACGCTTTACTAACGTAGTCTATTTTCAATTAAGCAAATTTGATTTTTAACTTCCCGTGGGGTTAGTTATAGTAATCATAAAAAAATCAAAAATGAACATTTTTATATATATAATAATAATTAATTTTTGCGAAGGCAGGTCTAGCGGTTTCATAGATCGAATGGAAAAAGTAAAAAAAATGCCATTTGGCGGTCAAAAATGATCATTAGACAAATGCATATCAAATTATCAGATATTTTATAGAGATTTTAATAATATGTATGAATTTTGTTGGCTATTCTATGGGTTCCGTGTCAATGTTGATCCGTAAGACTGCGATGCGGCGCTTACGCGCTTTGATATTTTATCTCTAAAACAGCGACGCAGCACGATTGCTTTCAAAAAAAGTTCAAAATTTTTCAAAAAAGTCAAATTTTTTTAGAAATTTTAAAATTCTCAAAAAATTATTTTTTAATGTTTTCAAAAAAATTTAAAGGTTTTTTAAAAAAATTATTCACGGTGCGGAAAGTTCCAGCAATTTGCCTTAAGGTACGATGCCATGCAACCAGTTACAACATTAATCCACGTGGAACAACAACAATGTCTAAATAATAATTACACAAAATTACCTGTGTAATTTAAATGTCTAAAAGTTTAGTTCAAATCACTTGAGTCCAAATTCGTTGCTGAGGGGACTAAAATTCAAAGAAAATTTTGTTTATCGAATCCAAATAAGTGGTATCATATCACACTTTGTTAAATTGCCATTTAAAACTCTATATTTGGCATTTATAAATTCTAAGGACAAAAATCTTACCAAAATTAAGCTTTTCAACAGCCAGCGTATAGTTAAACCACAACTCGAATGCCTACATGCTACAACTTAAACACTTTATATAAATATGTAATGTTTTTCTTTACTTTTTTAATCATTTCTAAATATTGCCAACTATATTAAAAGATTTATTGTAAATCTATATATAATATTATCGTTTAACGTAAATAAATAGATTTTAACATGGTGTATTGTAATCCTCCGCCGTGGACCCCCATTTTCATTTCGTAGACCCCCAAATTTTGTTTTTGCATCCGTGGACCCCTTGAAAGTTGCCATGGACCCCTGGGGTCCATGTGGACCACTTTGGGAATCACTGGTTTAGAGTACTCGCTTAGATTTTTATTCAGATTTTTATATTTTTTGATTTAAAAAAAAAACTAAGTTTCAACGACAGCACGAGTTCCCGTACATATTGAGATAATACTTACTTATAGAAACCGTTATGCTTGGTGGTCTGATAAATTAGTAGTCGAACTTTTTCAAATCCTGAAATTTCCATTATTCTAGCCCCTGTGTTGCTATTAACGTAGTTGTAAGAGAAATTTGAAACAACTTGCTTCAAACCTATAACATCATGGTATTGCAAGAAATTTCTTGAAAAATAGTTTTTGTATATAGTGACTTCTTGGTATGGTGATGATTGACGACCTAGAAAAAAAATAGATTTGATAAATTTAAAAACTAGTTGGTATTATTATTTTGCCTTGAGGCAAGTTACATGAACTTCCGAAAATGTGTAAATAATCGACTTAATCAATAAAAAATAAATTAAATTATGATTGATTATAAGTATTCCGAGTGGATTTATTATACATCATGGCAAACGAACAAACGAACACGATAACTCGGAGTATTTTCTAAAAGCAAATGTTCAATAATCAATAATTTTTACAATTGAACCAGTTTCCGTAGGACTTTAATGGTTTACTATGTTCAAAACCAAGTACTCTATCGTTATACCAACTAAATCATCTAATTTTATTCTTAACAAATGTCAAAAAACCACTCATTTTCTCAAAATTTGATGAATTTTTAAAATTAAACTACTTGTCGTAAGGCCGTAATATTTCAGTAAGTTCTATAAGACCATGATATATATCGCCAAAAAAAGTTCTATGTAAATCGGCTTAATTTTTTTTTTCAACAGTTAATTACAAGAAAACGGCTCAGTTGATTTTTACCTAAAACTAATCAGTATCATTCCCAACTAATATCTTTGGAACAATTTTTGATTTTTTAAAATCGGTTTGGTAGTATGAGCTTAAATGTGGACGGAAGGTTTAACACTTTTTTCCAAATTACAAAGAAGCGGCTCGGCCGATCGTTGCACAAAACTGAGAAACGATAATCCTCATCGAGATACATCAAATGCTTTTTAAATATCTGAAATCGGTTCAGGCGTTTTTGAGCAAACGTCGGTGAAATTTATAATTTTGACAAATGCCAAAAAGACAATACTAATTTTTGCAAACTTGACGAATTTTTAAAGCTAAACCGGTTGCCGTAGGGCCGTAATATTTTAGTATGATCTAGAAGACTATGGTATCTACCGTCAAAAAAATAATCATAATAATCGTCGATTTTTTTCAACTTTATTACAAGAAAACGGCCCGGCCGATCTCTGCAAAAAACTAATTAACACGATTCCCAATCAATATCTTTCGAATGGTTCTTGAATTTTCAAAATCGATTCAGAATTGCGGTCTGAAACGTAGACGAAAAATTTTTCACTTTTCTGCGATTTATAAAGAAACGGCTTGACCGATCGTCGCACAATACTGATAAACAATAGTCCTCATCGAGATACATCGAGTGGCTTTTAAATTTTTTAAATCGGCCCATCCGTTTTCGAGAAAACGTCGATTAACGGCAAAAAAATCTGTTCACACACACATACTTTTGCCAAATTTGGTCTCATTCGATTCAGAATGGCTTGAAACGTCGAGAAAACATAAAATTAGCGATTCGGTTAAAAGTTAAAAAATACACAAAAAACATATATATATATATATATATATATATATATATATACATATTAACAAATTCTAGTAATCAGGCATAACATCAAAAAACATGATTTTCTTTCAAAAATATATTTTAAATCCGTACGTTTCGGCTATAATCTTAGCTTTCATTCAGTGAAAACTAAAAATAAAATTAAAAACTAAAACAATTGAATTGCGGTGAAAAAAAAATAAAAAGAGTGATAGTACTTGCAAGTAATAATGAAAGTCATCATAACAAATATTTCAATAATTATGAAAGTGTACATAACACTTCCGATTTTGTTCGGATTTCTACCCACAGGTATATCATCCTTCATATCTATTCTATCAATACAATAATAATTATTTTAAATATAAAAGGTGAGATACAATAGTGTGACAAAAAAGGAGGAAAGAAAAATTTTCCTCAAAAAAATCACATAATATTTATAATGATAAATGATTAAACAAAAAAAAAAACAAAACAAAAGATTCATTCGCTCTGAAGGAAAATGGGTAACGAGCCAAGTATCATCAGGCATGGCGTGTTTGCCAGACCAAACTATGATTCCCACATTTCTGGTAGAAATTTTTAGTGAGCTTCTTTATATGGTCGAGTATTGTCGGTATGTCTGTCTGTTCATGTATGTATTTTGTAGAGTAGTAATGTCTAGTCAGTGGGTCCCTTATTTTGTTGAGTGATAGTCGTAGTATCTTATTTTGTACTGTCTGAAGTTTCCGTAAGTTAGACTCAGTCGACGCGTTCTATGTTGGAGCAGCATATGTCTATATAGGTCTGATCAGTGTAAAGTAGAGTGTCCGCTTGTTCTTCACGCTTAGCGGGCTGTTGTGGTTCAAGAGAAGTCTCAGTAGAATTACCATCCTAACATCATAATATGTTTCGTGAAACTGGGTTTATAGTCCAAGGTCACACCAAGATATTTGACATCCTTGGACCACTCAACTTTATGGCCCATTACATTCAGTTTTTCCAAGTCAGCCAGTCTAGTCATGGCATTTCGGCCCTTTGTAAATAAAATTGTCTGCGTATTTTGCGGATTGATTCTGATCTGTCATTCATAAGTATATTCGGTTAGCTTGTCTATGTGTGTCAATATTTTTGTAGTCAGTAGCGCAGGTGATTGTGATGATTTGTATATGTCATTGTCATCAGCAAATGTCAGTAACGTTGTGTCGGCGTCAGTGGGTATGTCGTGGATGTAAACGTTAAACAGTGACGATCCCAGGATCAAGCCCTGCTGTAATCCCGCCGTCACTTGTTTAACCGTCGAAAGTTTGTTGTCTACTTGTACGGTGAAGTTGCGGTCTGAGAGTTATGAGTGTAATGTTCTTGTAATGTACGGTGGAAAGTTAAGTTGGATGTGTTCATAAATGAGTCCGTCCATCCAGATGGTGTCACACGCCTTCTCAAAGTCGAGTAACACCGATCCGGTGTCATTTCGTCTGTTATAATAAAGAACTGTGTTTTCTATGAGTTGTGTCAGTGGATGTAGTGTAGAGTGTTGTTATTTGAAACCGTATTTTGTGTCAGGTATGATTTTGTTGTGTCTTATGTGTTTGTTCAGTATTTGGAGTAGTAACTTTTTGGCTACCTTACTTATCGTGTTGAGGAGGCTGATCGGTCTGTAGTTCTGTGGTATGTCTGACTGTTACTTTGACTTCACTATTAAAAATATGGTGAAAGCTTTTCACGAAGCAGGAAAGCAGCCTTTCGTCATAACTTTATTTGTTATGCAAGTAAGTAAAATGAAGGCGTTTGTCGGTAGTTGTTTAGGTATTATATTTTGCAGTACGTCGGGTTCTGGTGCTTTACTATTCGGTAATTTTTTAACTATCATTTTTATTTCGGAAACTGTGGAAGGGTCTATTCGTAAGTTATTGTCCCATGCCAAATCGATCGTGCTGTGATGGTTTGTCTGTACGGTGACGTATCTGGTCGGCATGTCAGAATAGTGTAGTTGTGCGTCTGTGGTGTTGTGTTCGGTCAGGTATTCTTAAAGTCTGTTTTTGTTCGCGTTGTTGAAGTTTAAAAATGTGTGTTGTGCGTTAAAGTCTCCTGTCATAAGAACAAATCTGTGCGAGTCCAGTAGTCTTTGTAAGTCCGTATGTTGCATTCCGTTAGCCGGGATGTAAATCGATATTATAGTTACTTTTTGACCTCTCTTGTATACATTGATAGCTGTTATTTCAGAACTATTTTAATGCTACTTTATCGTTTAAAATTTACTTTTTGAAATATAGGCAAACGTTTAAATAATTAATTGATCTCGCTTAAATTAAATTCAACGAATATTTAATACGACACTCGTCGTGCAAACAAAAAACTATGTGGTCTCTCATTAATTCTGAACTCAATCAAAAACGTAAATCTACGGTAAAAATTAAATCTTTGACGATTACCCTAGTAGCAATGAATCTGATCTGAATATGATTTTTATGTAAGCTAAATATGATTTTCAAATATTGAGCCCATATGATTTTGTTAACATTCGGTCATATTCCGCTCAGATTCGTAATGAGGGACGAATGCGGGAATATAATATTTAGCTTATACGATTTGCTTAACATTTTTCCATATTACGCTCATATTCCGAATGAAAGGAGAATATGTGGAAATAATATTTATACCATATTGAAAAATTTATATAAACCATATTCAAAATTATTGACCCTATATTCTGAAATATTAAATATTATTCAATTAATATTGAACAAACACCATTAATAAAAAAAAATTATGTATTCTGAATAAAAATATACAATTTTTAAATAGACAATGTATTGAATTTGATCAATTTTATTACAATTTTCAAATCATTTTTCATGATTATAGGATATATAATATTTAAAATATCTATTTTAGTATCTATAATATAACATTTTGTGCCATAATTAATTTTATTATAGTCTACTCTACATTATATTTTCCATGATTATAGGATATAAAATATTAAAAATATATTTAATATTTATGATATAACTTTTCGTGCCATAATTAATGTTTGTTTATGTATAAGTACTAATCATTTGAGATATTAAGAGTTCACTTGTCTGTTCACTTGATTTTCCAAGTCAGTGAGGTTATAACAAATTATTATTTCATATTATACACCAATAATTCTGTTATTCACTACAATTTCACACACCAAGTTTCGTTTTTAATTTCACAAAATAATATTTTATCCACACATTAATTTTTATTAATTTTATCACAGGTTACACACTATTATTATTGTTTATTACTTAAAGATTTAACAAACTTCTGGAACAACGCTTCGAGAAATTTCTTGTGACAAGGAAGGAAGGAAGACGCGTTTCTATGTGTGCGTGTGTCGAATTTCGATAGTTGGTATAACGGTATAACACAGTATGACACTGATGATTAATGTGCGGTTCAAGTATTTATATTCAATACAATAACAATATGAGTTAATTAGGGTATTATATATATATATATATATATATATATATATATATATATATATATATATATATATATATATATTAGGGTGGTCCTTAAAATGGTCATTTTCGAATTTCCTTGCTCCCAGGGGTTCAAATGGTTCCAAATTGATAAAAAACAATTTTCTGAAAGTTTCAGTTCTTAATATTAACGTTTAGATAGAGCGCAATTCAATCAAAGTTTGTATGGAAAGAGCATGGAAAAATTTTGAAAATTTAAAAAAATGTGTTAGGTATAACTTAGCGACAAATGAATGAGTTTTATTCATTCATTTGTTCGCTAAATTACATCTGAAAAACATTTTTACAATTTTTGAAAAATTTTCCATGCTATTTCCATACAAAACTTTGATTGAATTGCGCTCTATCTTTAAACGTTAATATTAAGAGCTAAAACTTTCAGAGAATTGTTTTTTATCAATTTGGAACCATTTGAGCCCCTGGGAGCAAGGAAATTTGAAAATGACCATTTTAAGGACCACCCTAATATATATATTTATTTATTTATTTATTTATTTATTTATGCGGAAATAGATATCAGTAAATAAATATCAGGCAGTACATCTTTTATAATATTTTTCCAGCGTTTTTAATGATAACCTCTTTTAAAAACGTAATCTATAAATTATTAATAATATATATATATATATATATATATATATATATACATACATATATATATATATATATATACGAGGTCTGTTCAAAAAGTACCCGGAATTTTCGTTTTTTCAAAAAAATATTTATTTATTCGTCTACATTAATGTGGTCCCCTTCAAAGTAGTCCCCCCCAGATATAATACACTTATGCCAGCGTTTTTTCCAATTTTCGAAGCACCCTTGATATTCACTTTTTGATATGTCCTTGAGCACTCTCAGCGATTTTCTTCAATCGAGGAAAACCGCCGTCCTTTCATGGGTCTCTTCAACTTTGGGAATAGGAAAAAGTCACACGGAGCCATATCTGGTGAATTTTTGCACTTTGCAACACTTTATTTCATTTTTTACGCAAAATTTAATACAAATTCTTTGACTTTTCAATTCTTCCATTGTAAAAATCGCCGAGCTCAGAAAAACACGTCGAACCTTAGCGACTACCACAGACAAAGTAAACAGTGAATATAGCTGAAAATTTCATCATACTTTAGGGGCATGTATACCAACACAATAAAAAAAAATTTGACAATCAGACACTCCAGACCCGCGAAATTTAATTATTAGTAATTCCGGGTACTTTTTGAACACACCTCGTATATATGTATATATATATATCTTGATATATTATATATATATATAATAAACAGCGAAGTTTTTATGCTAGGCTAGTGAGTCAAAAATCAGGGTCACAATCTCTGTCGAATATTTTACGAAGTGTATTAGTTTAAAAATTAATAAATTTATTAATTTTGGTTAATAAATCGATGCCGATTTATTTACCATACATAACTGTTGTATTTGGCTATAACTGAACGCAGCAGGGCAGAAAGAGAGAGCTGCACTTTTGCATGTACTTGAAAGGGACACACAAGCAGTGCACAAAAGGTTCACTTGCAGCCTCTTGCCTGCACACACACATTGATAAAAAGGACATTTTGTCGAATAAATCCACAATATTTTGTCAAGCGCAAATTTATTTTTCTATATTTAACTATTTTAGATAATAATAATTTAAATATAACTGCAGCTAATATTGTATTTAATAATTGTAGTAATAATATTTGTATTATATTGTTACTATCTTAATTTTTATCAATGGCAAAACATATTTTATAATATTATATTTGAACATAACTTTATTAAGATATAAATACATTATAATAATAATATATCTGTGCATGTGATATTGTAATATGTCTATGCATGAAAGTTTCATGGAACAATATAAAACACAAAGTTAAAAATATAAATAGATATATTATAATATATGATTAATAATTTCGGAAAGCAGATTTTACAAAAAAATTATATTTATTTATTCCATACCGATTCTACAAAATGAGAAACCATATTTTCCATCCATATTGAGAAATACAGGAAAAAAACATATTCCACATTCGTTCTTTATTAGCAAAATTTTAAATGATTTGTATGTGAATAATTCTATATTCTAAATCCTACAATATTAGTACTCTCATACACAGCTTATATTTAGCAATGTGAATAAACCATGTAAAACTCATATTCAGTTTCTCATATATATCCCACATTCAGCAATATCGAAAAATCATATGTAAAACATATCATATATCGCTCATATTCGTTCCACATTTAGCAATATGGAAAATTCATGTGAATCTAATATGAATCGTCTCATATTCAGCTCATAGTAATCGCACGTTGTGAACGTGGGCTCAACATTATTTAACATAAGCTACACTTCAAATATTTAGCTTGCATTAAAATCATCTCCAGCTCAGATGTATTTCTACTGGGGTAGTGATGTAATAATTATTGACATTAATGATATTTCCAACGAAATGAATAACTTCTTTGTTAATGAAGCTGCAAATTTGCCTTCCTCTATCATCTCGAACATCACTTGCTGCTCCCCTGTTTCGTATATTTTTAGAAATATTCATAGCTCTGTTTTATTTTTTGTCACAATTGAGGAACTTATAAGTACTTTTAAATCGCTTAAATCTTTCTGGCTTCTTAAATAAATACAATATTTTGTTTCACAAGCAACATGGTTTTCGGAAAAAAAAACACTCTACATCGCACTCGGTTTTTAGCCTCATCCAAAACGTTATTAACTCATTTGAAGATGGAAGTTATTGTGTCGCCGTCTTCTACGATCTCTCCAAAGCGTTTGACAGTATATCTCACAATATTCTCATTGATAAGTTAGAAATGTATGGTTTTCGTTCTAACTCGCTTAAATTATTAACATCTTATTTAACAAACAGAACTCAAAGCGTATATTTGGACAATAACACCGGTTGAAAAGTTATATCCAGGAAATTGAACGTCAAAATGGGTGTCCCACAAGGATCAATTTTTGGACCGCTCCAATTTCTTCTTTACATTAACAACCTACCTAATTGCTCAAATATTTGTGACTTTATTTTGTTCGCTGATGACACTCGTCTAACCATCAAAGCTAGAACACACGATGACCTCGTAACGAAATTGAACAGTGTCATGGATTCCGTTTCGAAATGGTTCAATATAAATAATCTTCTAAATAACGACAAAACCCAAATTATCTCTTTCTGTACAGCAACGCGCGTAGCGAATAATAATTCTTCATTTACGATTAATAACTATTCATTTGACTCCTCTTCAGTATCTATATTTCTTGGAGTTTATATCAATAAAAATCTTAACTGGTTTGAACACGTTTCCAACCATTTATACTTCAAATTAACGCGTACATGCTTTATCCTGCGAATCTTTAAATAAAAAAATGGAAAATCCAGTTTACTTTCTATTTATTACGCAAATTTCTTTTCACACATTGCTTACGGTATCCAATTTTGGGGTTTCTCTAATGAACTAATTAAAGTTTTTAAACTTCAAAAGATAGCAATTTGAATAATTTTTTTACTATCCTCCAAAACATCATGCCGTAATATCTTCACCGAACAAAAAATTTTAACAGTACCGATTATATTTGTTCTAGTCACACTTAATTTCATAAAAAATAATCCAGACTCTTTTAATTTGTCTTCGATGTAAAATACCAAGCACAATACGAGACATAAAATAATTAAAGGTAGGATCTATAAACTACACGGTTCCTTTAACACTATCTGCGGTATGGGTATACAATTTATGAATAAACTGCCGTTACGTGTTTGTACCCTTGATAATAAGAAATTTCATAAAGTACTAAATAATGCATTAAAGGATTTAACTTTTTATAGCTTTCTGGAGTATTTAAATTTCGATTTTTCAAATTACTTTCCCAAAAATCTCAATCTCATTAACGCGACTTTTCCCCCTCGAAGAAATTTCTCTTTGACAGGCAGCAGCAAAATCGATGGATCGACGATGACAAAAATCCCAACGAATCTACGGGCCCAAACTAACTGTTGATAACATCAGCCATGTCTATGCCTACTATGCTCGTCACAACATAATTCGTTCGTTAAACTAAATATTTCTATTGCAAAAATACTTCTAAATTACTACTATTATAATTTCTTTGTTTGTTTTTTTCTTTTCCTTTTTCTATATATGACTGTTATTGTTATATTGTTAAAATACTTAATAATTAGTTAATTAAAAACTTATAATTTAAAAAAAAACACTAAAAAAATTGAGAAACAAAATTTAGTTTTTTTTTTCTTTTTTTTCTAATTATTATTTTCATATGACTGTTATTGTTAAAATACTTAATAATTAGTTAATCAAAAACTTATATTTTATGAACTGTGAAACAAAATATTTCCTTCATCAAAATACCTAAAAATTTGTAAAAGAAAAAAAACTTATATTGTAAAAACACTTAACAATAATAATAAAAATGATAATGATAATATTATTATTAATAATAATAATAACACTAATAAAAGACACTTAAATTTGTTAAATTATCATAAAATAACCTAAAATTTGTTGAATAAAATAATTATATTGTAAAAGTATTGTAAAGCTTATTAAAATACTTATTAAATTTGTAAAAATACATGCAGCAAACAAACTAATTATATTTAAAAATAATTAAAATTAACTAAATATAAATAAGTTTATAGTAAATAAATTAAATAATAAATAAATAAGTAATAAAATAGCTAATAATTAATTAAATTATATTAAACCTAAAAAGTATTGACTTAAGCCTTATTATAATATTATTATACCGACGGCTTGTAAATTAAATAAATAAATAAATAAATTAGTATTTTATGAAAATATTGTCTAATTACAAGTTTAATGTTTATATTACATAGCGTAGTGCATAACCATATCCTGATACCATGGATTATTAATATCTTCCAATTTAACAGTAAGATTCACTTATTTTAAGTACTATTTACTTTTTTTATTTTTTATTTTTACTATACCTATATATATATAAAAGAGGATCGCTTAAGTAGCAACACTTATAACTCACGAACGGCTGAACCGATTTAGATGAAAATTGGCAGGTAGGTAGTTTAGAGCCGGGAGAAACACATAGGATACTTTTTATTCCGTTTTCCATTCTAATTCAAAATTATTTTTTTTATAAAATATCCATTTAGTTTATTCAATCTATGATTCTATCAATAATTTTATCCATGACATTTACTTTCAATTGTCAATTGTCATTCGGTGTTTCTGTTTTGATACAAATATATTAATATGCATTTTTTTACTCCACTTTTGGAAAATTATTACGTGAATAATAGAAATTTTTTAATAACCACGGAAAATTATTACGAAGTGGCAAGTAAATTAATTCTTAATAATAGCAAGCGATCCAAATAGACGATGGAGAAATTTATTTCTTGGCAATGGGAATGTAATTATTTATATACTTAGGTATTTATGTATATTGGTTTATACGTATTTAAATAGAGTATTTGAGGTTTTTGTATTCTAAATATCAGCAATAAGTATAATCACCAACAAATAAATAAAAAAAACATGTTTTGAAATATAGTTTCTTAACATAACCTCAAAATTTGTAATAAAAATATAAATAGTTATATATTAATTGTTGTTAATTTATAATTTCTTTATACATATCTTATAAAATGTTTCAGGTGTTTACAACTAATTAGCATATATATTATCAGCAAACGTGCTTTGATTCGACAATAAAAAGGTCTAATTTTAATTACTCGACTACCTTATGTTAACTATAGTGATAGAATATTTGTTTTTGGTTCTATATATATATATATATATATATATATATATATATATATATATATAAAGAAAATTCTTAATTAAAAAAGTTTTTTTTTTTCAATTTTAATTTTTGGTACGGGAAGTTCCGGCAATTTGCCTTAAGGCACAATGCCAAGCACTACTATTTATAGTATCTAATGCGTAATAAATTTTCTGCAATCAAATAGTTATGTTAAGTTGAGAAAAATGATATATAAAACCTATTTTAAGCAAAAATTCAGGGATGGGGCGGCATTTTTGTCAGTGCTCCAGGGCGCCAAATTTCTAAATCCGGCCCTGTGCATAGGTCTAAAAATAAATTTTTATCGCCCTATGGCTTCTTAACTTCTTTTTGGATCTCAGAATCCATTGAATCACCTTTATCAAAAATTTAATCATTTCTTAATTCCGTCAATACAAGTGAAATGTTTTTTGATTTATTCAAGTTGTAAGCCCTTTTTGATCAATAACTAAATAGCCATTTGGACAAAATTGTCATTCAAATTTATAATTTAAGTTTCGCGCGCTCGTTGTGAACTGTCAACAACGAGCGTTATGGCTGATAGGTTGGTAGCATATACGTGCCACCTTCAGCCTGTATATGCCGATGTGCAAATTGTATAAGAAATGTTTCGATCTCTTCTTCATCAACCTTCGAAGCATAAACATCTCAATAAATATATATTTAAAATAATACATCCAGCATTTCTTAACTCCATAAATGGTCCTTTGAGCCGGATGTATTATTTTTAATATATATTTATTGAGATGTTTATGCTTCGAAGGTTGATGAAGAAGAGAGCGAAACATTTCTTATACAATTTGCACATCGGCATATACAGGCTGAAGGTGGCACGTATATGCTACCAACCTATCAGCAATAACGCTCGTTGTTGACATTTCACAACGAGCGCGCGAATGACCGGAGCTAATATAAGATATATCGGAGCTATCATCTGTGAGGGTAAGAAGTGGTCTTGAATTAAGTACAGCTTCGATCTGTAGCA
Organism: Ctenocephalides felis; assembly: GCF_003426905.1. Lineage (NCBI taxonomy): Eukaryota > Metazoa > Arthropoda > Insecta > Siphonaptera > Pulicidae > Ctenocephalides > Ctenocephalides felis. Next base: position 117,881,234 of record NW_020538040.1, read on the forward strand.
ATACTGTCATGTACTCTTCAAACGTGAGACAGTGCGACCCGATAACCCTACGAATGTGATGCCTCATCACTTTTATAGATCGCTCCCATAAACCTCCAAAATAGGGTGCATAAGAGGGTATGAATTGCCACGTTATCCCCAACCGAGCAGACGACGAAATGATCTCTTGTTTAGCATCTCGACATAGTATGGCTAAGTGCAAATTTAGATACACCTGTGGAAAATGCAAAGCTATGTTGCAACACAGGCGTACAGACCTTGTTATCAACTGTTTTGCTTATTGTCATTGACGCGGAGGAAGCACAACATACGGTGAGAGCACTTTTAGACAGTGGGTCTCAGATAAATTTAATAACTAATTCTCTTTTGGCGAAATTGAAATATTCCATTAATTCAGAGGTACATAGACTGAGCGTTTTGCAAGGACAAAGCTTTTTGTGCAATAAGGCAGTAAATTTGACTGTCAATTCTAGGATAGGTGCGTTCTCTAGAAACATTAATTGTGTGGTTGTGGATAGAATTACGCATTCATTACCATCTGTATTTATAGATTATCAAGGCTGGAAGATTCCTGACAATATCACGTTGGCAGATCCGTCATTTAATATGCCTGGCAACGTGGATATGCTAATAGAAGTAGAATTATATTTTGATGTTTTGCAGCAAGGATGTATTAGGCTAGGAAATCATCACCCTATTTTAAGGAAAAGCTCTTTTGGATGGTTGATTTCTTGTGTCTTTAATGTAGAACTTCAAGGTAATGTACACGTTGGTCTTATTTCTAATGAGGATCTTCACAATAGTTTGACGAAGTTTTGGCAGTTAGAAGAAATTTCTTCAGACAATGCTATGACGGGTTCAGATAAGCTATGTGAAGATCATTTTATGGCCAATGTTACACGCCTTGAAAATGGCCAATTTGAGGTAGCCTTGCCGTTTGTGGAAGACTTGGTCGAAAGGGTCGAAGTTAATAAATAAACATTATCATAAAAGATACTTGAAAGGATTTTAACAATTTAATCAAAACAAAGTATTGCACCAACTATTTTTAACAAATAGCCCCTGCAAATAATATATATTATATAACTTTAAAGAGATTATTCAATATAAAATATTATTATTGTATTAACTTGCCGAACAGAAAATCTGACTTGCTAATTTCAATTATAAGTTTGTACAAAAGGTATTAATTGAAAATAGGATTGATTAATTTCTAGTTAATGTAAAAACTTTATATTCGAAATAAACCGTTGAAAATATTATCTAAATAGCTAAAAAAAAGCTTGGATCATCATTTGTTACTGCAAAACATAGATCCTTGAATTTAGAGAGGCGGTTTGCTAGGGATATTCCAAATTTGTAAGAGAGTATATTGATTTAGGTCATGCTGAACAAATTGTGTTAACTCCGGAGGAAGCTGTCAGGAATGATTATTATTTTCTGCTTCACCATCCAGTGGTGAAAAATGGAAATTTCAGTAAGATACGAGTTGTGTTTGATGCTTTAGCAAAGTCATCTACAGGTATCTCGCTGAATAATATCTTACACACTGGACCAAAATTACAGCAAGACCTTTTTTCCATTTTAGTTAGGTTTCGGTGCCAGCAGTTTGTTTTTGTGGCGGACATTGTCAAAATGTACCGTCAGATTAAGGTTCGAAACGAGAATCAAAGGTATCAGTTAATAATATGGAGAGATAATCCCCAGGAGATTTTGAAATTTTTTAGGCTCACAACTGTGATATATGGCACGGCATGCGCTCCTTACTTGGCTGTGCGGTGTTTGAAGATGCTTGCTCAAAGCAATTTGACAACATATTCAAGGGCTGCACAAGTTTTAGATAGGGATTGTTATGTCGATGACATTAACACAGGAACGAACACTTCGGACGATCTTATTAGAATACAAGGGGAGATTGACAGCTTATTAGATGAAGCTGGTTTCTCGTTGCACAAGTGGTCGAGCAATTGTAGAAGGGTGTTGCAAGCAATTCCTGAAAAGAATAGAAGCTCAGCTGTAGCCTTGTTTTCAGAAGGAGATACATTCAAAACCCTTGGCCTCGCATGGAATCCTTTACAAGATAGTTTTAAGATCTCAAAAATTAAGGTTTCGGTTGCGGAAGCCAGCAGGTTGTTGACACCAAGCGGTCTGTGCTATCAACTATAGCACAGATCTATGATCCAATTGGGCTCATATCTCCGGTTACCGTTACATCTAAATTAATTATGCAGGAGTTGCGGAGGCATAATTTTGAATGGGACTGTGGAGTGGTCCCACAAATAAAAATCAAGACACTACAATTATAAATGAAAAATAAAGTTTATTACAAAATAAATATAATAATTTACAAAATCCGCTTGAGTATTCTTCGGTTGGATTCCCTAGTTTTTCCATGTGTTGGCTGCTCGACCCGTAGAGGATAAAAGAAGTCGAGAATGGTAGCTGCTTTCGTTATATACCTGGTAGCCTGACCCCTTCCACACATTAGGGTCCCTAAAAGTGTGGAAGCTAGTGTAGCTCTTTACTACTATTTCTCAATAGTAGGAGGGCTAGTGTCGCTGCAATACCCCCCTGGCGAGTCAATAAAATTGTGTTAATTTCATTGGATGCGAGGACGAACTACCCGTCCAAACCGTGTTCTATATTGAGTGGAGGTATGTTCTGTAGCGCTGGATGGAGTTGGACTTGTACTTTGGTCGTCTTCTGCGGTGAAAGCGGGCTTGACACGATTCGTGGATACTCTTACATTGCTTTCTCCAATTTTAGTTTTCAATGTTTTGGAGTTTCGATCTATGACTTCATACGGACCTCTGTATGGACAAAAAATCGCAGGTCGCAGAGCGTCTTCCCCAAGGAATACAAATTTTGCATTACTTAATTCTTTATGTACAAAAGTCTTTTTCGATCCACGTGCAGATGTAGGAGTTGGATGTATCGTTTCGAAATATCGATGCAGGTCTCTCAAGAACTCGCTTGTTGGTATATCCTTGCGTGTGCTGATTAAAAATTCGCCAGGTTGACGAAGCGGTTCTTCGTATACTAATTCGGCGCTGCTGCTTTTAATGTCTTCTTTAACAGAAGCTCGAATTCCTAATAAAATAACTGGTAGAGTATCCATCCATGACGGGTCTGCATGGCACATGACGGTTGTTTTCAGTGGCTTATGAGCATTTTCAATCAATCCATTCGATTGCGGGTGATATGCTGCAGTAGGAGTGTGGGAAATTCCTAGTAGTTTGGTTACGTCTTGAAAAACAGCTGAACAGAATTGCCGCCTTTAGTCGCTTGTTACTTGAGATGAAACACCAAAGCGTGAAATCCAAAAATACAAGAAAGCCCAGGTTACACTTTCTGCGGTAATATCTGATAGAGGAAAAACTTCAAGCCAACGTGTGTAACGGTCTATAACGATGAATAGGTATTTGAAGCCTTTTGATTGTGGAAGTGGTCCTAAAATGTCAATGTGAACATGCAAAAATCTGGTGGGTGGCACTTTGAACTCTCCAAGTGGTGTGACTATATGCCGACCAATTTTGGAGCGTTGACATGAGATGCAGCTTCGAGCCCCGGTTTTACAATCCTTGCGAATGCCAGGCATAACAAATCTATTCGTGATGAGTTTAGTTGTGGTTTTTATACCTGGATGAGATAGATTGTGCAGAGTAATAAAATGTGTCGTCTATGGTCAGCAGGAACATGAGGACGTAATCGATCTTGAGATATGTCGCAATATAATGGTTCTTTGGTTCCTGGAATAGCGATGCGTTTCAGGTTGAGAGCAGTATCTGATTTTAAGAGCGTTACAAGTTCTTCATCTTCGTTTTGCGATTTAGCAATAACGGAGTGATCCAAAGGCGATGTTATGGCTTCTGCTCTTGAGAAGGCGTCGGCTGTATTTTCGTTGTGAAAAGGCGTGAATTAAAGGTTTGTGGTCAGTAAACCAAATGAAATGTCTGCCTTCCAGTAAGCTTCGAAAATGTTGCACTGCTTCGTATCCAGCCAAAAGTTCTCGATAATATGCTGGCCATAGTTGTTGTTTCTTAGATAGTTTTTTTGAAAAGAAGCCCAAAGGTTGCCAAGTGCCATTGATGTACTGCTGTAATACTGCACCGATAGAATGGTTGGATACATCGCTAAATAATGCTATTTGAGCATTTGGAACAGGGTGTGCTAGTAATGTTGCTTCAGCCAATTCTTTCTTAGAAGTCTTGAAGTTATTTTGAAGCTGTGGGGTCCAAGAAATTGGTTGTGATCCAGACTTGGTAGATCCTGAGAGCAGCTTGTGTAGCGGAGCAAGAAATTCAGCTATGTGAGGAATAAACCTTCGATAATAATTAATCATTCCTATGAAGCATCGCAGCTTTGAGTAAGTTGCCGGTAGATGATATTCTTGGAGATCGTTGATACGGTCTTGTGGTGGCAAAGTTCCATCTTTAGAAATTTCATAATCAAGAAATGTAACTTTGGGTGCACCTAATACGCATTTCGCTGAGTTTATAACAACGCCGTGGTCTTTCAAACGTTGAAATAATTGGCGGAGATGATCTTGATGTTCTTCTAGCAATGTAGATGATATAAGAATATCATCTAGGTATGTGTAACAAAACTCCAGACCTTGTGTAACCTCATCTATGAATCGCTGAAATGTTTGTGATGCATTCCTAAGGCCAAAAGTCATATACGGGAACTCAAACAGCCCAAATGGTGTTATTATTGCAGTTTTTGCAATATCATCAGGATGGACTGGAATCTGTTGAAAGGCTTTCACTAAGTCGATCACTGAAAATATAGTACATCCAGCTAAATTATGGGCGTAGAACAGGATATTTGTCTGGAATAGTGCGCGAGTTGAGCAGTCGATAATCTCCGCATGGACGCCACGTCGAATCCTTTTTCTGTGTCAGATGTAGAGGTGAAGACCAAGAACTATCGGAGGGTTTTGCAATGCCTAATTCTACCATATTCTTAAATTCTTCTTTGGCTACGCGAAGTGATTCTGGCTTGAGGCGCCGTGGTCTAGAGGAAACTGGAGGTCCTGGAGTGGTTCTAATACAATGAAATGTTTTGTGTTTGCTTTCTTGACACAAGCCTGATGGTCTGGTGATGAATGGACAATCAGCTAATAATTTATTGTATGCACTATCTCCAAATATAGACCTGACACTTTGTATCCGAGAAAATGCGACACATCCTGGAGATGACAGTGATGTCAGGTAGTCATGTAGACGAAAATTCTTTATATCGATTTCTTCTTAGTCCAAAATCTAACCTTAGTTCTGCGATCACTTATGAAGAGGCGACGGCTTGATGAAAAGGAAGGATAGGTCACCATCACTCCTTGCCGTTGGAGTTTTCCTCTCTGAACAAACAATGACTCTCGCATTTTCTTGCCTTCTTTCCAAATTTGGCGTGGTACCAACAGAATGTATTTCGGTTGCGCGATCTAGAAGTACTTCTCGGCCTGAGGAAGTGGTTAGACCTGTCTTGTCGAAATGGGCCACGGTTTCTATTTGCTGATAGGTAGAGTCTGCTATGATAGGTGAACTTGGCTAATTGCTCTGTAAGATCTTCCACACGCTGTGTTAGTTGATCATTTTTATCAATTAGTTTTTGTATGATGTCTTGCTGTTGGTTGTTACTAGTTGCTGCGACTACTGGCGGTTGTGCAATCTCACATATTTTGTCGGCGAGCGATGCAAGTTCTTCTAGGTCTCTATTGATCTGGGTTTGCAATATTTGTTGAGTCTGGACCGGTAGTCATTGAATCCAGTTTTCTCGTAGGAGTGAATTGTCGACTGTAGTTGTTCCGACCAATAAACGGAGGTGACGTAGGTACTCAGAAGGACTTCGATCACCAAGTTCTTCTTGCAAAAGTAATTGTCTTATCCTTTGCCGTTCGGAAATTGATAGCCTTTTGATTAATTCCTTCTTTAGTTTTATGTATTTATTCTCTGCAGGCGGAGAATTTATTACGTCTTCTATCTGGAGTAAGCATTTGCATTCTAAGTGAGCTATTACATATTCATATTTATCCAGGTCATTGATGATGCGGCATCGAGAAAATATTGCATCGACTATTGTGAACCACAATGTTGGTTTCTCATTCAACAATTGATCCAGTTCCCCTTTATCCTGCATGTCTTCATTCATTATTTGTTTTTTTTTGTCCTCTGTGCGGATAGTCCTCTATGGTAGTTCAGCTCCCACGCTATGTGGTCCAATTCAGCGTCGGGGTCACCAATTATGTGGAGTGGTCCCACATATAAAAATCGAGACACTACAATTATAAATGAAAAATAAAGTTTATTACAAAAAAAATATAATAATTTACAAAATCCTCTTGAGTATTCTTCGGTTAGATTCCCTAGTTTTTCCATGTGTTGGCTGCTCGACCCGTAGAGGATAAAATAGGTCGAGAATGGTAGCTGCTTTCGTTATATACCTGGTAGCCTGATTCCCTCCACACATTAGGGTCCCTAATAGTGTGGAGGCTAGTGTAGCTCTTTACTACTATTTCTCAATAGTAGGAGGGCTAGTGTCGCGAGAACTGCAAGTTAGGTTAGATTAGGATTTGAAATTCATTTGTCGGATCTTGATGACCTGACTATTCTGCGTTGTGTGTTCCATTCGGTTTCTGTGGATATACAATGCCATGAGTTTTCAGATGCTTCGTTGCTTGCATATCAGGCATGTATATATTTTCGAGCAAGATATGCAGATGGAACGGTGTCATCGCATTTACTGTGCTCTTAATCAAAAGTAGCACCATTGAAAAATGTCACACTGCCAAGGTTGGAGTTATCTGCGGCTTTGTTATTAGCAAAGCTTTATAAGCAGATAATAACAATATCGGATATTAAAATCTCTGAGACCTTCTTGTGGTGTGACTCAACTATTGTTCTTGCCTGGTTGAAGACGGATCCTTCCCTATTGAAAATGCTTGTAAGCAATAGGGTTGCGGAAATTTTAGATCACACGCCAGGCACAGTGTGGACACATGTCTGCAGCAAAGATAATGCGGCCGATATAGTATCTAGAGGTGTAAAAGCACCATCAGAATTAATTGGTTATGATCTCTGGTGGCATGGGCCAGCTTGGTTGTTGCAGGATCCCACTATTTGGCCTCAGAGGTTTGTTGAGACTGGCACAGAAGCGATTCCAGAGCGCCGAGTATTAACAGCAACGACTGTTACTTTTTATAATGAGCATTTGAAGTAAGTTTTAGAAAAATGTTCTACTTTCAATAAAGCAGTAAGGGTGGTTGCTTATTGGATTCGGTGGCCAAAAATCTGAAGTCATTAAATCCTTTTGTGGATGCCGAAGGCTTGCTCAGAGTAGGTGGAAGGTTGGAAAACGCAGACGTAAGTTATGACCAAAAACATCTCATTATGTTGCCCAAAAACCATTTAGTGACTGACCTTCTGACTCGCTCGGAACATGAGAGGTTATTGCATGCTGACACAATAACAACATTGGCGAACATGAGACTGGGGTATTGGCCTACTGGCGGACGAAACGCAATAAAACGAATCATTCATAGGTGTGTGAAATGCGCTAGATTCAGAGCAGCCAGTACTGAACAATTAATGGGAAGCTTGCCTAAGGATAGGGTCACTGCCTATCGACCTTTTCAAGTGGTAGGTGTTGATTTCGCAGATCCAATTGAATTAAGATCTAATAGATTAATAATGGCTCCGCGCATTAAGGCATATATTTGTTTGTTGGTTTGTATAGCCACTAAGGCAATTCATATTGAGTTGGTGACGAGTCTTTCTACAGAAGCCTTCATGTCAGCTTTGCGACTCTTTATTGCACGACGCGGTTGTTGCTACGTGATCCATAGTGACAATGGGAGAAACTTTGTTGGTGCCAAAAATGAGTTACGGCAACTAGCCACATTGTTTCAATCTGAGATGTCCAAACAAGAGATCATTTCGTCGTCTGCTCGGTTGGGAATAACGTGGCAATTCATACCCTCTCATGCACCCCATTTTGGAGGTTTATGGGAGGGATCTATGAAAGTGATGAAGCATTACATTCGTAGGGTTATCGGGTCGCACTGTCTCACGTTTGAAGAGTACATGACAGTATTGCTACAGATCGAAGCAGTACTTAATTCAAGACCACTTCTTACCCTCACAGATGATAGCTCCGACATATCTTATATTAGCCTCGGTCATTTTTTGATTGGTAACGCCTTAACATCTTTTCCAGAACCATATAACGATATTGTAAATGTCAAGGCAACTAAATTGTTTAAGCAAATAGCAGAGATGAAAGCAGAGATAAGTTCTGGTCTTTATGGTCGAAACAATATTTGTCAGACCTACAAAAAAGACAAAAGTGGTCAAAAGAACGACCAAATATTGAATTAAATACAATAGTTTTATTGAAAGAGGACAATGCACCTCCATTACATTGGCCAATTGGCCGTATCGGTTAGAGTAGTTCAAGTTAAGACTAGTAGTGGTGTTTATACCCGCTCATTTACTAAAATCGTCCCTATACCTTGTCATTAGCCTATACATTTTATAATCTGTTATAATTTAGTATTTCTTATCAACATTTATTATTAAAGTTTTTAAATTATTGTTAAAGTATAATAAATAATTAAAATATGTTATCAATTTTATATAAATGTTTTACCTTGAAATAATATTAAGTTAGGAATATGTTTTTATTATAGACTGAGACAACCATTTGTATTAAAAACAGCTAATCATCATGCATTTATTATATCATTATACAGTCCACTAATCATATTGCAAGTTTTGTTTTGTTAGCATTAAGATGATTGTGTTTTAATTAGGTTAGATATAAGATCTTAAGAAATAATCAGTTGTAAATATTTATCATTGTTGTATTTTTGTTATAGTTTGTGATGCTTTTGCATCGCGCGGGAGCATGGACAAAACTGTCATTCAAATTTATAATTTAAGTTTCGCGCGCTCGTTGTGAACTGTCAACAACGAGCGTTATGGCTGATAGGTTGCTAGCATATACGTGTCACCTTTAGTCTGTATATGCCGATGTGCAAATTGTATAAGAAATGTTTCGCTCTCTTCTTCATCAACCTTCGAAGCCTAAACATCTCAATAAATATATATATATTAAAAATAATACATCCAGCATTTCTTTACTCCACCATTTATTACACATTTTTGCATAACACTAATTAGCACATCTTCCTATTAGTAAAAATCGATTTTTTAGATTATGCAAATCAGCTTATTCGTGCTCTCAAAATCATGGACAAAATATTGTATTCGTACATACATAAACACACACACCACTACATCCATTTTTAGAGCATGCCAAGTAAGGTCTTGAAACAAAAAAATATTGTATCCGTACGTACATAAACACACATACCGCTACATAAGTTTTTTAGAGCATGCCAAATAAGGTCTTGAAACGAAAAAATATTGTATCCGTACGTACATAAACGCACACACCACTACATAAATTTTTTTGGAGTATGCCAAAAGAGGTCTTGAAACGTAAAAATGCCCAACATATCACTCGATTTTTTGCGATTATTATAACTCACCCTACAGTTTACGATTACTATAACTCGCTTTTTCAATTGCAGTGTGTTTTATTCGGAGCGTTTATGATATGGTTTGCTTCCATCACAATAAATTTAGGACCGACATTTCTCAGCGGAGCTTTGGCTGCTAACACGGAGTCAATGCACAACGCGCCAAGGTTTGTTAATACATAAATTATTTTAAATATCTTTTTATTATAATTTTTTATTATTTTAATATATTATAGATACATATGTGTAAATAATATGTTTTCTTTAGGCACGTTACATGAATTAAGCTATATAAGGTAAAAGACCCAGTTATTGACCCTGTCCCAGTTTCTGACCTTTTCAACTTTTTTGGAATTAATTAAAAAACTATACATTTAATGTGAAAATAAATTTTTTCTTAATTGACAGTAAATTATTCTATGCCTCATTAATGTCAATTAAAAAAATATAAAAAATATTAACTAAATAAAAAAAATTTTTTAAACCAAAAGTGACTGTGGAAGCCATTTTTTAGCTTTAGTCTAAACAGTTTATGTAAGGAGCTACGACAATTGAGTTCGTGCACTAATTATGATGTAAGTACGAAAATCAAACTAAAAATATACAAATAAGTCAATAATTAATTAAAATTTATTTTAAAATATTTATAAAACATATTAAATTTAGTTTTATTACTGAAATTTGAGGGTCAATAACTAGGCTCAATTTTAAGTGTATGTCACAGTTGTTGACCCTGCAATTCTAACTTTCTAAAAGCTAGGTTATCTGTCACATGTTTTTAGTCACTTGTTCATTAAATGTAAAAATAATAATATTTATTCGTAGTAAAGTGATAAATTTACATTTAATATTCATTGGTATAAATGAAAGATTGTATTTAAATCTTGTAAATACATCTTTTAAGTGATAAAATTATTAATAAAAAAAATGTCAGTTTTATCAACGCTTAAATTATGACTGTTTTAGTTTACTAATATTTTTATTATTATACAATTAATTTTATTCTTTTTTATTTAGGAGTGCTCTGAAATACAAGTAATTTAATTAATTTTATAAAAATATTTTTTGAAAAATTTTATAACAAAATATGTATCACTATTTTTACAGCTAATCAACGTTTTTTTTAACTAACGAAATTTTTTGTTAAATAACTTTTATAATTATTATTTATAATAGTATAGAATATTTTTACTGAGGACTTCTATGAATTAATTCAATTTTTGTAACATAATTTTGCAATTTTTTTTATTTAGATGGAAGAAAAAGAGTTAAAGGGTGAAGAGACAGAAGAAAATAATCATAAATTTATTTTAGACGCACAGCCATCTAAAGAAGTTATAATTTTTGTAGTAGATGATGATGGAAATTTAGTCTCTGTCGATGATAATAGAATGGATACTGATTATAACAGTCAGGATGAAGAACAAGCAAGCTCGCAAGTTCAGATTTTGTCTGAGAATGAACTTGAAAAACAAGAAATTCTAAAAGTCCCAAGTTCATCTGACGATCCTGACCCCTCCAATAAAACATCATCACCTAGTGCAAAAACAACATCTCCGAATGTTCCTTCTCCTGGAAAAGGTACCGACAGTTTATACATCTGATTCGTGGTTAAAATATCATGACGACAAAGAAGCAAAGAAACGAAAATTAGAAGAAGAAAAAGAATTGAAAAAAGCTGAAAGGTCCAAAAATAAAGCCATCAAGGAGGCAGAAAAAATAATTAAAAAAGAAAAACTTGAAGAAAAAAAGAAACAAAAAGCTCTTAAAATAAAAAAAGTCCAAGTAATTTAAATAATTAATTTTAATTTTTTTGTTTGTATTACACAAACAAATGTTATAACAAGACTTTAACTATTTATACGTTAAATTTTAACAAACTGTATATTTTTAGAATAAATATTTAATTTATTTATTTTAATAATAATTTCAGTTTATTTAAAATTAGTAAGCACTTCATAACCTAATCATGATTAAATTTGAGGGTCAGAAATTGGGATACGGTCAGGGTCACAAACTGCCACACGAAGAATTCTGAGGGTCAGAAACTGGAGCTCTTAATGTCAATTTTTAAAACGTCAATTTAAAATATAAATTTAGTTCAAATAATTTTTTTATGCACATTACTTTATTTTAAAAATCCTAAACTAATAGATAAAATTATAATTTTCTTCATTAAGTTAAGTTTTATATTAATTATTATAGTTTAACCTCCACCGTCACTCTAAAAAGGTCAGAAACTGGGCCCCTTACCTTATTGATAATTATCTATTCAGATAAATTTTTAACTATCCGTATAGTAAGTTATAGTAATTGTACTTCGATCGGAAACAAACATTTTTACATATGTTTACGTTTCAAAAGTATCTGAATTTTTTAGCATACCTCAGAAAAAATTGATGTAAGTGTCCGTGTTTTTTGTGTAGATACAATTTTTATCAACGATTTCGAGTGCACGGAACAGCCGATTTGAATGATTTAAAAGAGCATTTTGTCTGTAGTTTTTGGCTTGTAGGATTAGATTTTGGAGTAAGCAAAAATTTTTGTTCTTATTTTATTTCAAAATTTAAAAAAAATCTTTACTTATATTGAAAATATGAAAAATTGATTAAATTTTTGGGAAGGCAGATTTAGCTATTTTAGAGATACAGAGAATAAAATAAAAAAAAATGGCGGTCAAAAATGTTTATTGGATATATGCACATCAAATTAATAGATATTTTATAAAGATTTTAAAAATGGGTACTAATTTTATTACAATTTTTTTTTTGTGTTCCGTACCAAGATTTTAAATTTTTATAGTTCAATTATACGGTATAAAAAAATTACAAAATTTTTAGATAAAAATTTTGTTTGAAATTTTCAGAAAGATATATAGTTTTATACTTTAAATATAAATTTTAAAACAATTCAATTTGAAAATGTATATATTTTATATGCGTTATTCTTAGAATCATATCCTCCGACGTTTTTATTCAGCATCTCTTCTTAAGTGTTTTGTTCGAGTAGTTTGTCACACTATATTATATGAACGATAAAATAAATAGTAATTATAATTATCTCTTTGAAAATATTTACAACAGTTGTTATTAATTATTAATCAATATTGATGGATAATTGTGTTTCTCCTCGAATAATAATTTTGTTACGAGAAGTTCCAGCAATTTGCCTTATGGCACAATGTTATGCACCACTAGTTATGTTTGAAATAAATATTAACTTTCATCAAAAAATCCGAATTGCTAATTTTAATTTTTCTCGACGTTTCAAGCCATTCTGAATCAAATGGAACTATTTGGAGAAAGTATGTGCTTGTGTATGTGTGTGTGAACAGGTTTTTTGCCGTAAATCGATGTTTTCTTAAAAACGGATGGACCGATTTCAAGAATTTAAAAGCCATTCGATGTATCTCGATGAGGACTATCGTTTGTCAGTTTTGCGCTACGATCGACCGAACCCTTTCTCTGTAAATCGCAGAAAAGTGAAAAAAAATTCGTCTACGTTTTAGCTCGCTTTAACCGTTTGAAAGATATTGGTTTGTAATCGTGCTGATTAGTTTTTGGTATAGTTCGGCCAGGCCGTTTTCTTGTAATAAGGTGTTAAATATTTTTTTTTGTCGACTTTTATTATTATTTTTTTGACGATAGTTACCATAGTCTTCTAGATCATACTAAAATATTACGGCCTTACGATAACCGGTTTAGCTTTAAAAATTTGCCAAAATTTGCAAAAATTAGTACGGTCTTTTTGGCATTTGTCAAAATTAGAATTTTCATCGACGTTTGCTCACAAATGCCTGAATTGATTTTAGAAATTAAAAAATCATTTGATGTATCTCGATGAGAATTATCGTTTCTCAGTTTTGTGCGACGATCGGCCGAGCCGTTTCTTTGTAATTTGGAAAAAAGTAAGAAAACAGGGAATGATACTGATTAGTTTTAAGTGAAAATCTACCAAGCCGTTTTCTTGTAATTAACTGTTGAAAAAAAAATTTAAGCCAATTTTTATGGAACCTTTTTTGGCGATATATATCATGGCCTTACGACAAGTAGTTTAATTTAAAAATTTATCAAAGTTTGAGAAAATGAGTAGTTCCTTTGACATTTGTGAAAATTAAACCTAGTCGAATTACTTGATATAACAATAGAGTACTTACTCTTAATGAACGTGTTCGATTTTGAATAATGTGTAATAAATCCACTTCGAATACTTTTAACAACTCATAAATTAATTTATCTATTATGGATTAAGTCGATTATTTACACAAATCGAGAAGTTCATGTAACTTGCCTCAAGGTAAAATACCTATACCAAATAGTTGTTTATGTAAGCATATATAAACTTCGTAGTACAATTTGCAAGCTTTTATATTTTGTCTGCAAAATACAAATAATGAAAGTTACAGTACTTATATTAATCAATTTCAAAATATTTAAAATTTTTCGAATACTTCATTACTGTACCGAAACATCCAGCAATTTTCTTTAAGACATGATACCATGCACTACTAGTTTAAATGTTTGTCTGGCAAATACATTTTTTTCATATACCAAAAATTAATCAATGTGATTTTTACCTGAAATATAATTAGTTCTTTTATCGATCTTCGACGTTATTTAAAAAATAAAATAAAATTACACCACTGATAAGGGATGTCATCCCCCAAGGAAGTGTCAAAGGAGTCTAATTTATTTTCATTTTTTAAATTTGAGACTAAGATAAACCTGATTCTATAATTTTATACAAATTGGAGCACAGTAAAAAAAGTCAGACCCATAAATATTCCGTAAATATTTCGTATCCAATGCCAAACATATGAATTTTTGACACAATGGAACTTTTAAATAATTTTTTGAATTTTAAGTAATTTTTTGGTATTGTGATTTAGTTAAGTGACGCAAAACACGACTACATAAGTGAAAAAATAATAATCTCTCAAATTGAATTATATAGGGTATGTTTGATGCGCAATCACTTATAGACAACAACTAGTGTTAGAACAAAATATCGAGTACTTAGTAAATATCGATACTTTGCGGTCGATAGTGAGTACTTTTGCTATCGATTTTTAGTTCGATCTATTTGCCAATATCGATTCTTCTCGTCGTTAGTACTCAAAAAAATCGACAGCGTAATCTATGAACACCACTCATCGACCAACTATTAACCCCACTCATTGCCAAATGCAAAGCAATAGTCTCTTTAGGTGGTCATAATTGTTCAAAGAAGTATCAAAAAATGATCCCGAAGGGTCATTAGTCTCAGAATTTATTGCTCAAAAACCCAAAATGAATATGACTACACCAATAAATAAAGATGTTTATATATTAATTTTATGTAAAATGGAATAGCTTTTTAAAGTATCTTAAATGTTTCATAAAAACATATTCAACAATCGAAGTATGATTATTTCAAATAATAATACTCACCAATTCCAATATATTAGTATTTTACGCAAAAAAGAATCGAAATATAATTATTTCAAATAATAATATTCATCAATTTCAATATATTAGTATTTTGCGTTTATTATATTTCGATTCTTTTTTACGCAAAATACTAATATATTAAAATGGATGAATGAGTATTATTATTCGAAATAATAAATTTCAATTCTTATTTACGCAAAATACTAAAATATTGAAATGGGTGAGTATTATTATTCGAAATAATAAATTTCGATTCTTTTTTACGCAAAATACTAATATATTGAAATGGATGAGTATTATTATTCGAAACTAGTTGGTACTGGTATTTTGCCTTAAGGCAAGTTACATGAACTTCCCGAAATGTGAAAATAATCGTTTTTAAGAAAACGGCCCGGCCGATCTTTACCAAAAACTAATCAGCACGATTCCCAATCAATATTTTTCGAACGGTTTTTGAATTTTCATAATCGGTTCAGAATTGCGGGCTAAAACATGCACGATTTTTTTTTCTCTATTCTGCTATTTATAAAGAAACGTTTCGGACGATCGTTCCACAAAACTGACAAACGATAGTGCTCATCGAGATACATCGAATGGCTTTTAAATTTTTGAAATCGGCCCAGCCGTTTTCGAGAAAACGTCGATTTGCTGCAAAAAATCTGTTCACACACACGCACACACACGCACACACACTCACATACTTTTTCCAAATTTGGTCTCATTCGATTCAGAATGGCTTGAAACGTCGAGAAAACATAAAATTAGCGATTCGGATTTTTTGATGAAAACATAAACTTCTCCTTCGGGAAGTTCATAATATATTTCGATTCTTTTTTACGCAAAATACTAATATATTGAAATGGATAAGTATTATTATTTGAAATAATATATTTCGATTCGTTTTTACGCAAAATACTAATATATTGAAATGGATGAGTATTATTTTTTGAAATAGCATATTTCGATTCTTTTTTACGCAAAATACTAATATATTGAAATGGATGAGTATTATTATTTGAAATAACATATTTCGATTCTTTTTTACGCAAAATACTAATATATTGAAATGGTTGAGTATTATTATTTGAAATAATTATATTTCATTTCTTTTTTGCGCAAAATACTAATATATTGAAATGGTTGGGTATTATTATTCGAAATAATATATTTCGATTCTTTTTTTACGCAAAATACTAATATATTGAAATGGCTGAGTATTATTATTTGAAATAATTATATATCGATTTTTTTTATGCAAAATACTCATGTATTGAAATTTTTAAATATCAACATGCAAACATATAGGTTTGAGTTTCTCGGAATCATTTAAACTTTAAATCCCATCGCTCCGAAGGGATGTTTCTCTACAAGTGTCTTGACCGTCATTAATCTGAATGTTTATTGCTTTCCAAAGATCTTCATATTGCACTTTTATGTAAACATGTAACGTCTTTTTAAAGTTGCAGGCTCGCTAAATTTATTCATATAAAAATAATCAACAATTATAAAATATTATTTTACTTAAAAATATTAAAAATATTATTGAATTTAAAAATACTTGAAAAGTATTGCTTTTTGTATATAGTATCAGACTATAATTTTGTTTTATCAAAAATACTCAACTATTATAACTTGTCTTTTTTTTTTGAAAAATTATAGAATTTGAAATTAGTATTGAAAAATTACTGTTTAAATTTTACAATGTTGAAAATGATTCTGATTTAACACATCAGATACAAGCAATAGAATTCATTCTAATATTGTGATATGATATTTAATGAGGTTTAGATCTTTATTGCACTTATATTTGATTTTCATGAAAATTACTCAAAATTCGATATTGAGTACTATCGATACTTTCGCCACGATATTTTTTTGGCATCGATATTTTGATTAGATACTTTTTAAAGTACTCAATATCGATCTTTTGCCTCGATACTTCTAACACTATCCACAACCGTCAAACACATGCGGAGACTGTTCATTTGCCAAACATTTACCGTATCTTATATTATTTTAATGTTTAGTATATCTCAACTGCTTTTCGGCAACAATAATGTAGACATTACATTTTTCTTATTCATAATCATGAATTTATTATATTCTAATATTGTCTTATCACACAAGTGAATTGAAATGTTTGACAAATGACAGTTTTTATTTGTTTTCAATGCCAATCAATGTCTCAAATATTTTCAATGTCAAACAATGGCATGTCGTTTTTTGCATGGCATGTTGTTTTTTCATCTATTTCTACAATATAACTATATTTTTATAATAACAAACATCTTGAAAAAATCTCTAAACAGATTTTAGAAGGATTTATCAAAATCCTAATAATCGTTTAGAGGGAGTATCCTTTCATACATCATTACAAAAAAATTTTATATATAAGATATATATATATATATATATATATATATTTATATATACACACATATATATATATATATATATATAATATATATATTATAAATATTATTCAATATATATTATATATATATTGAAATGTAAGGGGTTGTTGGTAACGTGGTTCGTATTGACCTCCTAGTCAAATACAGCCTTCAATATATAATTATTATTCAATATATATTATATATATATTGAAATGTAAGGGGTTGTTGGTAACGTGGTTCGTATTGACCTCCTAGTCAAATACAGCCTTGCCGAGCGGTGGTTATAGAAATAGTAGGCTTCGGATTTGCCTTGAGTTCTCATTAAGATATTGGCTGAAATATCACTTCTAAAGAACAACACTGATTGACTATTTCAACAACACTTTATTAGCACCCACAATGATGATTAACAATTGTCTTTACACGACTAATATTGCGACTCTGCTGAGGCCAACAGCAACTATGCAGTAATAAAGACAACTATTTTGTGATTCCAGCAACTCTGACTTCCAACTCAATCAGTATTCTTTATATACTGCTTAAGTGGGACTGCAAACACCTTACGATGGCGTATTTAAAGTATTTGCTGATTGTGATAATTACTGCAATCGATATCGAATTTGGCATATCAGCATTGCTATTACACAATGCAGCATTATCGATTGCTATTACACAATACGCCACCCCTAAAGTGTCTGTCAGTCCCTTGACAGATTAATAAAAAAAATTACGGGAGTTGTGCTTCTCCTCCCCCTTGGAAAAATTATTGTCCTCAATAATTACTGATGCATAATTTCATTCTAAAAAAAAAATTAATAAACAAAAATTTTCTAAATTTACCTAAAACTTCAATAATGGTTACTTAATTCCATAAAATAATCTGAAATATTCATTTAGGTAAATTTAAAATTACAAAAATTATGTTATCTTAAAAATCATTATCAAAATCACAATATTTGCTTTAAAAAACACTTAAAAAAATTTTCATTGTAATTTGTTGTAATTAATGAAGATTGCATTTAATTCAAATAACACAAAATTAAAAATCACAAGTAAATTAATTTCAATAATAATATATGTTTTCAAAGGAGTTGACGTATTATCAGAGCGCTTTGAATTAAATAAAATTGCATGAATTATATAAAATTCTCGATGTAATAATTGTTTTTATATAGGAGTGTAATTTGACTACTATTTTTTCTGTCTCAGCTTATTTTTGACATAGTATGCAATTTAATACGTTTTCAAGTTGTATAATCTGTGTGTCTGCAGGTTTTTGACCTATTTGATTTATAATATTTTCCTAAGTATAGCCATTTATGATGCTTTTGGAAAATTCATGTAATTCTACATACTACACACTTCTACATTAATAATTAACAATAGATTCCTGGGCCCTTTTGTTTCATAACTTTTGAAAGACTTGACTATTAAAAATAATACATTTAGAAATATTAAAATATTAGTGGCCATTCAATTTTGGAATCATTGATACAAAATAACTGTTGTATTTTATTTTCATGCGAATTATTGATACTGATGCTTCCAATTTCATTTTGTTCACGAAAGTGTATTTAAATGTGAAAAAATTCAAATTTTTTTTATTTGTATTATAGCTGCATTGGACGCTCTAAAATAATAGTAAATTTTCATCCATGAAATGCATAAAACACAACTATATTAAAATTTCTAAATAGTACGAAATATATTTTTTTTTGTAAAATAATTCAATAGACTAAAAAGTTTAAATTATTGGAATTATAATTAAAATAAACATGTTGAAAGTTAGAAATATACTCAAATTTTCAGATGATTACAAAAACAAAGTTTTTGTATAAACGTAAAGATTCATAAAGTTCACAAAGTTAATAAATCATAAATAAATTAAGTCTATTATTGTTTTGAAATTTGTATCGTTCACGTTATATGATATTTCTTTATTATAATTTCAAAAGAGAAATATGATGAATCATTTAACACTATTAACCCAAATAATCGAAAAATACAAATAGTATGTTTAATTACGTACATTTAACTAGAATTTACTCAAAGATTTAGTAAAATAATGCAATTATTATAATCGGAAGGAATATTACTTAAATTTATTTACTAAAGAAAAAATTACTTTAATATAGATGCAGCTAAAGTTTATAAACGTTGTGCGTTCAATAAATTTACTATAACACCATGAAATTAGAAAATCATTTTTTATCAATAATTCTAACATAAATATTTTTCTATTTTTTTTTCTTTATTGCGGGGATGGTTTGTAATATATTATTGACATGAACTTAAAATTTTTCCCCTCTTTTCTATAACAGTTGGTAGAACGGGCAGTTGATTATTTAAAATAATACTATTTTATTATCAATAATTTTTTTTAAAAAGTTAAATTAATCAGTATATTCATCGGGTGTAAAAATAAAATATTTAGAAAGAAAATTGTGCAATTTAGTGCACTTTACAAGTTACTTGATCTCTGAGGTTCTATATAAGCCAAATAGTCATCAATAACATGTTGTTAGCTTTACTAACAAAATTCAATATTATGAGGGGTTTTAAATCCTACAATTATTCTTTTGGGTTTTCAATAACCTTATATAATTATTCTTTGGGTTTTTAATAACCCTATATTTATTCTTTTGGGTTTTTCTATCCCATTTATGTCCTTCAATAATTTTAACAGATTTCGTAATAAGTTTACCGGAACTATTAAAAATGTGAAAATCTGAAATGAGAGAACCTTTATGTCTCTTTTATTAATTATTGGCAGATTTCCCAATAAGTTTACCGGAACTATACATGAAATGTGGAAGTCTGTAATAAGAGGACCTTCAGGCACATTGGCCATAGAAACGGCATTAATAGCCAAATTTGAAGTTATATCATCCTGAATCGACGATATCGACGATGTTGGCGTTAGACCGCTCGAAAGCCGGGTTACTAACATTAAACTGATTCGCGAAGTTCAAGGAATGAATATTAGGTGAAGATGACTCTTTTACCCTTCAGAGAATTCTATATAAAACTATAAAATTAAAACTATTTTTTCGTTCGTGATTGTTAAAACTGCTGTAATAGTTATTTAATCAACTGTCCGCTGTTATAGAATTATTAACCCAAGCTACCATTCTAATCAATATAATTGACATAAAAATAATTACACTAACAGGATTTTCATCTACATAATTTTCATCTTAAAAAAAAATTTCTCTTCAAATCTTAGATGAACTGGTTGTCATTCCTGGATGTGCAAATTTCTTGTCCAAAGAAAAAATGGTTAACTTTGCCTGGGGAGAGTTGCTGACATCTTCTGGTAGTGTGATGTCCAAAAAAGGAAAATAAATTTGTCACTTACTTAGAGTGAGTCGCTGTCGTTGCGGGTTGCTTACGGTTCAGTGCTGGTAGAGCCGCCACTTTGCTACCCTTAGTTCCTCGAATTAGTATCGCTGGATTGCTGGAACCGCCCTTGAGTCTGCAGCCTCCGGGGTGTGATAAACTCGGTTTTCACGTTCACAGGCAACGTCGAATACTAATTCTTCACTACAAGGTATCCCACCGCTGGACACCATGAAATGTAAGGGGTTGTTGGTAACGTGGTTCGTATTGACCTCCTAGTCGAATACAGACTTGCCGGGCGGTGGTTATAGAAATAGTAGGCTTCGGATTTGCCTTGAGTTCTTATTAAGATATTGGCTGAAATATCACTTCTAAAGAACAACACTGATTGACTATTTCAACAACACTTTATTAGCACCCACAATGATGATTAACAATTGTCTTTACACAACTAATATTGCGACTCTGCTGAGGCCAACAGCAACTATGCTGTGGCCTACAGCAACTCTGATGTAATAAAGACAACTCTTTTGTGATTCGAACAACTCTGACTTCCAACTCAATCAGTATTCTTTATATACTGCTTAAGTGGGACTGCAAACACCTTACGATGGCGTATTTAAAGTATTTGCTGATTGTGATAATTACTGCAATCGATATCGAATTTGGCATATCAGCATTGCTATTACACAATGCAGCATTATCGATTGCTATTACACAATAATATATAAAATTTTGATGTTAAAATATATGAGTGAGTCAGTGAGTTCTTGAGAGCGATACATCAAACAAAGAAAAGGCAAAGATTTATAAAATCTTTATTTCAAACGTTTCGACATTCAATTTAATGTCATCATCAGTGGATCTAAAATCAGTATAAAAAATAATATATCTAGGTAATTACAAAATATGCGGATTGGTATAGAAACTGTAAATATAAAAGAAAAATAAACAGATCAGCAACACTTAACAACAAACAGAATATAAAAAATAGAAAAGGTAATAGAAACTAAATATTAAATAGATGAAAAAGAAAAAAAAAGAATGAATATATATCTCGTATATATATATATATATATATATATATATATATATAAATATATATATATGATTTAGTAGTTAATTTTGATGTTGAAATATATGAGTGAGTTCTTGAGGGCGATACATCAAACAAAGAAAAGGCAAAGATTTATAAAATTATCTTGAATTCCAAACGTTTCGACATTCAATTTAATGTCATCATCAGTGGATCTAAAAACAGTATGAAAATTAGTATATCTAGGTAATTATAATATATGTGGATTGGTATAGTAACTATACAATAAGAGAAAAATTAACAAACAGCAACACTTAACAACAAACAAAATATAAAAGATAGGAAAGGTAATAGAGACTAGAATTAAATAAATAATTAAAAAATATAAGCAAAAATATATAAGTACACTCATATAAACCTACGTATATATACATATGTATACATACACATATATACACATATACATATGTACATATATATATATACACATACATATATATATATATATATATATGATATATATATATATATATATATATATATATATATATATACATACATATATACATACACATATATATATATACATATACACACACATGCAAACATATAATACACATATACATATACAAATACAACAATATATATCTATATATGTACACATATACATGTACGACTATACATATATAATTATACGCATATACATGTACGCAACATATGTACATATATATATATATATATATATATATATATATATATATATATATATACACATACCTATATACATATGTACATAAATGCTCACATATATATACATATACATACATACATATATACACATATACAAATACATGTATACACATATATATATATATATATACGTACATACATACAAACATACATGTAAATAAATAATATATATATATATATATATATATATATATATATGTACATACATACATACAATTACGTATATATATATAAACATACACATATGTAAACTCGTATATATGTAAAGCAAACAAAATATTTATGAAGATGGATAATACATATAAAATACAAGTGGACTTACATTACGTTGGTTGGTTACATCTAGAGTAGTGTACACAACACTAGAGATTGGCACTAACATTTATACAACTAACTTGTCAACACCATGCATTTTTTATAATTTTTTGTATGATGTAAACAGAAAAATGAAAGTTTTATTTTAACAAAAATGTAAGTAAAATTATGTAATTTCTGACACGACTTCTGTACTTTGTGAGTACCGAGGCATGTATGAACGCCAACACGTGTTTTGAAAGATTTTTAAGGGTCATTCAAGGATGGTTATGAGTGAGTAGGTAGAAAATGGTCGAAGTTGAAATTAGTAATGTTAGGCTAGGTTTGTATGGGTAGAATTAGGAGAAAAAAATTGGAAATGTTATTTAGTATTACTAGGTAGTTATACTACTAACTCTTATATCTAAAATAAAATTTTTTTAAGGGTTATTCAAAATTTGCTATGCATGGGTAGGTAAAGCTCGGGTTTCAAGGCCGAAGTTAAACTAGGAAATGTAGGCAAGGTTAGTATGGTCAGAATTAGTTTTGTTCAGAGGAGATAAATTTGGAAACATTATTTAATATTACTTGGTAGTTATCGCAGAGTAAGGAGGTATCAGATCTCTTGTTTACCACGTGATCACATACTGATATGAAACAAGATTCTGCAAAACGTCTCTGAATGGTGTTCCGTTCATGGTAGAGAATACTGGCATTATAAAAGTTAAAGGAGTGTTTGAAATTTTTTATGTGTTCTGTTATCATAGTTTGGTTTTGGTTGGGGTTTTTCGAATTATTGTCGTGTTGTTTAAGTCTTTTTATTAAATTTTGTCCGGTTTTACCTATGTAAGTAGAAGGGCAATCATTGCAATTTATTTTATTATTTACTATATATATATATATATATAGAAGAAAATAAAAAAGGTAAAATGAAACTTATATTGAACATGGTATTTTATATCTAAAAATGTGTACACATCACAGAATTTTGCACTAACATTGATACAACTAACCAGTCGATTATTATGAATTTTTTTAATAAGAAAAATAATGAGAGTTTTGTTTTCCAAAACTGTGGAAAAACTTGAAGTATTTTTGCACAGACCGGAGGCTATGTGATATATATAATATTGTAATCTCGTATTATATGTTTTCAGCAATAATAAAAACTAAATTACATTTTTTTAATAATAATTTGATATACATTATTACTAATGTTCGTATTTTAAGTAAATTAATTGGTCAAATCCTGTTCATATGTGCACTATTCTATCTACGATCAACAAAATTGGTGCAGTAAATAGAGAGGAAAAATGTGCAACCTGTGAACTTTTTTACTGTGCTCTAATTTGCGTGATATTTTGAAATCTCTTGAACCAAGTTAATTCTAGATGAAATACGATTACTCGTAATTTTGGGGGAAATGGCAGTTATAAAACTAATTGATTTAAATGAAAAAAAAACAGACCCTTAACAGTACTTATTTTAATGCTTATTTTGAGCACTATAAAACCACATAGAATATATAAAAAGTAACACCTCGCCGCTAGACGGCTTCAAATACAACAATTAAATTTCGAACGCAATAAAAAACGAATTTTCTCTTTCATACCTATCAATATTGTTTCTAGAACACATTATAAAACACCGATTTAATAATATTTTAATTGATATATATATATATATATATATATTGATGATTTTTTGTTCGACGTTGAAACATATTGAAATGAATAAAACAGCCAATGCGTCGAATGTAAACAATTTATTTATTTTTTATACGTTTCGAGACTAGATGTGTCTCATCATTCAGCTAAA
>NW_020538040.1:117906836-118054688 GCF_003426905.1 Ctenocephalides felis
TTCTATGCCTCATTAATGTCAATTAAAAAAAATAAAAAAATATAACTAAATAAAAAAAATTTTTTAAACCAAAAGTGACTGTGGAAGCCATTTTTTAGCTTTAGTCTAAACAGTTTATGTAAGGAGCTACGACAATTGAGTTCGTGCACTAATTATGATGTAAGTACGAAAATCAAACTAAAAATATACAAATAAGTCAATAATTAATTAAAATTTATTTTAAAATATTTATAAAACATATTAAATTTAGTTTTATTACTGAAATTTGAGGGTCAATAACTAGGCTCATTTTAAGTGTATGTCACAGTTGTTGACCCTGCAATTCTAACTTTCTAAAAGCTAGGTTATCTGTCACATGTTTTTAGTCACTTGTTCATTAAATGTAAAAATAATAATATTTATTCGTAGTAAAGTGATAAATTTACATTTAATATTCATTGGTATAAATGAAAGATTGTATTTAAATCTTGTAAATACATCTTTAAGTGATAAAATTATTAATAAAAAAAATGTCAGTTTTATCAACGCTTAAATTATGACTGTTTTAGTTTACTAAATTTTTTATTATTATACAATTATTTTATTCTTTTTTATTTAGGAGTGCTCTGAAATACAAGTAATTAATTAATTTTATAAAAATATTTTTTGAAAAATTTTATAACAAAATATGTATCACTATTTTTACAGCTAATCAACGTTTTTTTTAACTAACGAAATTTTTGTTAAATAACTTTTATAATTATTATTTATAATAGTATAGAATATTTTTACTGAGGACTTCTATGAATTAATTCAATTTTTGTAACATAATTTTGCAATTTTTTTTATTTAGATGGAAGAAAAAGAGTTAAAGGGTGAAGAGACAGAAGAAAATAATCATAAATTTATTTTAGACGCACAGCCATCTAAAGAAGTTATAATTTTTGTAGTAGATGATGATGGAAATTTAGTCTCTGTCGATGATAATAGAATGGATACTGATTATAACAGTCAGGATGAAGAACAAGCAAGCTCGCAAGTTCAGATTTTGTCTGAGAATGAACTTGAAAAACAAGAAATTCTAAAAGTCCCAAGTTCATCTGACGATCCTGACCCCTCCAATAAAACATCATCACCTAGTGCAAAAACAACATCTCCGAATGTTCCTTCTCCTGGAAAAGGTACCGACAGTTTATACATCTGATTCGTGGTTAAAATATCATGACGACAAAGAAGCAAAGAAACGAAAATTAGAAGAAGAAAAAGAATTGAAAAAAGCTGAAAGGTCCAAAAATAAAGCCATCAAGGAGGCAGAAAAAATAATTAAAAAAGAAAAACTTGAAGAAAAAAAGAAACAAAAAGCTCTTAAAATAAAAAAAGTCCAAGTAATTTAAATAATTAATTTTAATTTTTTTGTTTGTATTACACAAACAAATGTTATAACAAGACTTTAACTATTTATACGTTAAATTTTAACAAACTGTATATTTTTAGAATAAATATTTAATTTATTTATTTTAATAATAATTTCAGTTTATTTAAAATTAGTAAGCACTTCATAACCTAATCATGATTAAATTTGAGGGTCAGAAATTGGGATACGGTCAGGGTCACAAACTGCCACACGAAGAATTCTGAGGGTCAGAAACTGGAGCTCTTAATGTCAATTTTTAAAACGTCAATTTAAAATATAAATTTAGTTCAAATAATTTTTTTATGCACATTACTTTATTTTAAAAATCCTAAACTAATAGATAAAATTATAATTTTCTTCATTAAGTTAAGTTTTATATTAATTATTATAGTTTAACCTCCACCGTCACTCTAAAAAGGTCAGAAACTGGGCCCCTTACCTTATTGATAATTATCTATTCAGATAAATTTTTAACTATCCGTATAGTAAGTTATAGTAATTGTACTTCGATCGGAAACAAACATTTTTACATATGTTTACGTTTCAAAAGTATCTGAATTTTTTAGCATACCTCAGAAAAAATTGATGTAAGTGTCCGTGTTTTTTGTGTAGATACAATTTTTATCAACGATTTCGAGTGCACGGAACAGCCGATTTGAATGATTTAAAAGAGCATTTTGTCTGTAGTTTTTGGCTTGTAGGATTAGATTTTGGAGTAAGCAAAAATTTTTGTTCTTATTTTATTTCAAAATTTAAAAAAAATCTTTACTTATATTGAAAATATGAAAAATTGATTAAATTTTTGGGAAGGCAGATTTAGCTATTTTAGAGATACAGAGAATAAAATAAAAAAAAATGGCGGTCAAAAATGTTTATTGGATATATGCACATCAAATTAATAGATATTTTATAAAGATTTTAAAAATGGGTACTAATTTTATTACAATTTTTTTTTTGTGTTCCGTACCAAGATTTTAAATTTTTATAGTTCAATTATACGGTATAAAAAAATTACAAAATTTTTAGATAAAAATTTTGTTTGAAATTTTCAGAAAGATATATAGTTTTATACTTTAAATATAAATTTTAAAACAATTCAATTTGAAAATGTATATATTTATATGCGTTATTCTTAGAATCATATCCTCCGACGTTTTTATTCAGCATCTCTTCTTAAGTGTTTTGTTCGAGTAGTTTGTCACACTATATTATATGAACGATAAAATAAATAGTAATTATAATTATCTCTTTGAAAATATTTACAACAGTTGTTATTAATTATTAATCAATATTGATGGATAATTGTGTTTCTCCTCGAATAATAATTTTGTTACGAGAAGTTCCAGCAATTTGCCTTATGGCACAATGTTATGCACCACTAGTTATGTTTGAAATAAATATTAACTTTCATCAAAAAATCCGAATTGCTAATTTTAATTTTTCTCGACGTTTCAAGCCATTCTGAATCAAATGGAACTATTTGGAGAAAGTATGTGCTTGTGTATGTGTGTGTGAACAGGTTTTTTGCCGTAAATCGATGTTTTCTTAAAAACGGATGGACCGATTTCAAGAATTTAAAAGCCATTCGATGTATCTCGATGAGGACTATCGTTTGTCAGTTTTGCGCTACGATCGACCGAACCCTTTCTCTGTAAATCGCAGAAAAGTGAAAAAAAATTCGTCTACGTTTTAGCTCGCTTTAACCGTTTGAAAGATATTGGTTTGTAATCGTGCTGATTAGTTTTTGGTATAGTTCGGCCAGGCCGTTTTCTTGTAATAAGGTGTTAAATATTTTTTTTTGTCGACTTTTATTATTATTTTTTTGACGATAGTTACCATAGTCTTCTAGATCATACTAAAATATTACGGCCTTACGATAACCGGTTTAGCTTTAAAAATTTGCCAAAATTTGCAAAAATTAGTACGGTCTTTTTGGCATTTGTCAAAATTAGAATTTTCATCGACGTTTGCTCACAAATGCCTGAATTGATTTTAGAAAAAAAAATCATTTGATGTATCTCGATGAAAATTATCGTTTCTCAGTTTTGTGCGACGATCGGCCGAGCCGTTTCTTTGTAATTTGGAAAAAAGTAAGAAAACAGGGAATGATACTGATTAGTTTTAAGTGAAAATCTACCAAGCCGTTTTCTTGTAATTAACTGTTGAAAAAAAAATTTAAGCCAATTTTTATGGAACCTTTTTTGGCGATATATATCATGGCCTTACGACAAGTAGTTTAATTTAAAAATTTATCAAAGTTTGAGAAAATGAGTAGTTCCTTTGACATTTGTGAAAATTAAACCTAGTCGAATTACTTGATATAACAATAGAGTACTTACTCTTAATGAACGTGTTCGATTTTGAATAATGTGTAATAAATCCACTTCGAATACTTTTAACAACTCATAAATTAATTTATCTATTATGGATTAAGTCGATTATTTACACAAATCGAGAAGTTCATGTAACTTGCCTCAAGGTAAAATACCTATACCAAATAGTTGTTTATGTAAGCATATATAAACTTCGTAGTACAATTTGCAAGCTTTTATATTTTGTCTGCAAAATACAAATAATGAAAGTTACAGTATTATATCAATCAATTTCAAAATATTTAAAATTTTTCGAATACTTCATTACTGTACCGAAACATCCAGCAATTTTCTTTAAGACATGATACCATGCACTACTAGTTTAAATGTTTGTCTGGCAAATACATTTTTTCATATACCAAAAATTAATCAATGTGATTTTTACCTGAAATATAATTAGTTCTTTTATCGATCTTCGACGTTATTTAAAAAATAAAATAAAATTACACCACTGATAAGGGATGTCATCCCCCAAGGAAGTGTCAAAGGAGTCTAATTTATTTTCATTTTTTAAATTTGAGACTAAGATAAACCTGATTCTATAATTTTATACAAATTGGAGCACAGTAAAAAAAGTCAGACCCATAAATATTCCGTAAATATTTCGTATCCAATGCCAAACATATGAATTTTTGACACAATGGAACTTTTAAATAATTTTTTGAATTTTAAGTAATTTTTTGGTATTGTGATTTAGTTAAGTGACGCAAAACACGACTACATAAGTGAAAAAATAATAATCTCTCAAATTGAATTATATAGGGTATGTTTGATGCGCAATCACTTATAGACAACAACTAGTGTTAGAACAAAATATCGAGTACTTAGTAAATATCGATACTTTGCGGTCGATAGTGAGTACTTTTGCTATCGATTTTTAGTTCGATCTATTTGCCAATATCGATTCTTCTCGTCGTTAGTACTCAAAAAAATCGACAGCGTAATCTATGAACACCACTCATCGACCAACTATTAACCCCACTCATTGCCAAATGCAAAGCAATAGTCTCTTTAGGTGGTCATAATTGTTCAAAGAAGTATCAAAAAATGATCCCGAAGGGTCATTAGTCTCAGAATTTATTGCTCAAAAACCCAAAATGAATATGACTACACCAATAAAAAAGATGTTTATATATTAATTTTATGTAAAATGGAATAGCTTTTTAAAGTATCTTAAATGTTTCATAAAAACATATTCAACAATCGAAGTATGATTATTTCAAATAATAATACTCACCAATTCCAATATATTAGTATTTTACGCAAAAAAGAATCGAAATATAATTATTTCAAATAATAATATTCATCAATTTCAATATATTAGTATTTTGCGTTTATTATATTTCGATTCTTTTTTACGCAAAATACTAATATATTAAAATGGATGAATGAGTATTATTATTCGAAATAATAAATTTCAATTCTTATTTACGCAAAATACTAAAATATTGAAATGGGTGAGTATTATTATTCGAAATAATAAATTTCGATTCTTTTTTACGCAAAATACTAATATATTGAAATGGATGAGTATTATTATTCGAAACTAGTTGGTACTGGTATTTTGCCTTAAGGCAAGTTACATGAACTTCCCGAAATGTGAAAATAATCGTTTTTAAGAAAACGGCCCGGCCGATCTTTACCAAAAACTAATCAGCACGATTCCCAATCAATATTTTTCGAACGGTTTTTGAATTTTCATAATCGGTTCAGAATTGCGGGCTAAAACATGCACGATTTTTTTTTCTCTATTCTGCTATTTATAAAGAAACGTTTCGGACGATCGTTCCACAAAACTGACAAACGATAGTGCTCATCGAGATACATCGAATGGCTTTTAAATTTTTGAAATCGGCCCAGCCGTTTTCGAGAAAACGTCGATTTGCTGCAAAAAATCTGTTCACACACACGCACACACACGCACACACACTCACATACTTTTTCCAAATTTGGTCTCATTCGATTCAGAATGGCTTGAAACGTCGAGAAAACATAAAATTAGCGATTCGGATTTTTTGATGAAAACATAAACTTCTCCTTCGGGAAGTTCATAATATATTTCGATTCTTTTTTACGCAAAATACTAATATATTGAAATGGATAAGTATTATTATTTGAAATAATATATTTCGATTCGTTTTTACGCAAAATACTAATATATTGAAATGGATGAGTATTATTTTTTGAAATAGCATATTTCGATTCTTTTTTACGCAAAATACTAATATATTGAAATGGATGAGTATTATTATTTGAAATAACATATTTCGATTCTTTTTTACGCAAAATACTAATATATTGAAATGGTTGAGTATTATTATTTGAAATAATTATATTTCATTTCTTTTTTGCGCAAAATACTAATATATTGAAATGGTTGGGTATTATTATTCGAAATAATATATTTCGATTCTTTTTTTACGCAAAATACTAATATATTGAAATGGCTGAGTATTATTATTTGAAATAATTATATATCGATTTTTTTTATGCAAAATACTCATGTATTGAAATTTTTAAATATCAACATGCAAACATATAGGTTTGAGTTTCTCGGAATCATTTAAACTTTAAATCCCATCGCTCCGAAGGGATGTTTCTCTACAAGTGTCTTGACCGTCATTAATCTGAATGTTTATTGCTTTCCAAAGATCTTCATATTGCACTTTTATGTAAACATGTAACGTCTTTTTAAAGTTGCAGGCTCGCTAAATTTATTCATATAAAAATAATCAACAATTATAAAATATTATTTTACTTAAAAATATTAAAAATATTATTGAATTTAAAAATACTTGAAAAGTATTGCTTTTTGTATATAGTATCAGACTATAATTTTGTTTTATCAAAAATACTCAACTATTATAACTTGTCTTTTTTTTTTGAAAAATTATAGAATTTGAAATTAGTATTGAAAAATTACTGTTTAAATTTTACAATGTTGAAAATGATTCTGATTTAACACATCAGATACAAGCAATAGAATTCATTCTAATATTGTGATATGATATTTAATGAGGTTTAGATCTTTATTGCACTTATATTTGATTTTCATGAAAATTACTCAAAATTCGATATTGAGTACTATCGATACTTTCGCCACGATATTTTTTTGGCATCGATATTTTGATTAGATACTTTTTAAAGTACTCAATATCGATCTTTTGCCTCGATACTTCTAACACTATCCACAACCGTCAAACACATGCGGAGACTGTTCATTTGCCAAACATTTACCGTATCTTATATTATTTTAATGTTTAGTATATCTCAACTGCTTTTCGGCAACAATAATGTAGACATTACATTTTTCTTATTCATAATCATGAATTTATTATATTCTAATATTGTCTTATCACACAAGTGAATTGAAATGTTTGACAAATGACAGTTTTTATTTGTTTTCAATGCCAATCAATGTCTCAAATATTTTCAATGTCAAACAATGGCATGTCGTTTTTTGCATGGCATGTTGTTTTTTCATCTATTTCTACAATATAACTATATTTTTATAATAACAAACATCTTGAAAAAATCTCTAAACAGATTTTAGAAGGATTTATCAAAATCCTAATAATCGTTTAGAGGGAGTATCCTTTCATACATCATTACAAAAAAATTTTATATATAAGATATATATATATATATATATATATATATATATTTATATATACACACATATATATATATATATATTCAATAGATAAGTCCTGGATTTTTTCAATATATTGATTGTTTCTTTTCCGAACAGTAAATCCAATAATAAAAAACAATTTGTTTTTTGAAGATGTTTAATACGACGTTTCGGAACTAGGTACGTTCCATCATCAGGTTTATTCTGTCAAATACAATGTTTTTTAAAATACTGATTAACATTAATTAACAATGGTCAATACAGATTAATTAGAAAAAAATTTTGTTATAAAGGAATGGATTATGTACCGGATAGATAGTAATAAGACTTAACTAAAAAAGGTTTTATATAAAATTGAGAAGCAAAAATTATTTACCTGTAATAATTTATATATCCATATCACTATATATTTTTTTTTTTTTTTTTTTTTTTTTTTTTTTTTTTTTTTTTTTTTTTTTGTTAAAAACACTCGATTTTTTTGGAAGATATTTGTAGATGTTACGACTACACAAGACTTAAGTCTTGTGTAGTCGTAACATCTACAAATATCTTCCAAAAAAATCGAGTGTTTTTAACAAAAAAAAAAAAAAAAAAAAAAAAAAAAAAAAAAAAAAAAAATATTAGTGATATGGATATATAAATTATTACAGGTAAATAATTTTTGCTTCTCAATTTTATATAAAACCTTTTTTAGTTAAGTCTTATTACTATCTATCCGGTACATAATCCATTCCTTTATAACAAAATTTTTTTCTAATTAATCTGTATTGACCATTGTTAATTAATGTTAATCAGTATTTTAAAAAACATTGTATTTGACAGAATAAACCTGATGATGGAACGTACCTAGTTCCGAAACGTCGTATTAAACATCTTCAAAAAACAAATTGTTTTTTATTATTGGATTTACTGTTCGGAAAAGAAACAATCAATATATATATATATATAATATATATATTATAAATATTATTCAATATATATTATATATATATTGAAATGTAAGGGGTTGTTGGTAACGTGGTTCGTATTGACCTCCTAGTCAAATACAGCCTTCAATATATAATTATTATTCAATATATATTATATATATATTGAAATGTAAGGGGTTGTTGGTAACGTGGTTCGTATTGACCTCCTAGTCAAATACAGCCTTGCCGAGCGGTGGTTATAGAAATAGTAGGCTTCGGATTTGCCTTGAGTTCTCATTAAGATATTGGCTGAAATATCACTTCTAAAGAACAACACTGATTGACTATTTCAACAACACTTTATTAGCACCCACAATGATGATTAACAATTGTCTTTACACGACTAATATTGCGACTCTGCTGAGGCCAACAGCAACTATGCAGTAATAAAGACAACTATTTTGTGATTCCAGCAACTCTGACTTCCAACTCAATCAGTATTCTTTATATACTGCTTAAGTGGGACTGCAAACACCTTACGATGGCGTATTTAAAGTATTTGCTGATTGTGATAATTACTGCAATCGATATCGAATTTGGCATATCAGCATTGCTATTACACAATGCAGCATTATCGATTGCTATTACACAATACGCCACCCCTAAAGTGTCTGTCAGTCCCTTGACAGATTAATAAAAAAAATTACGGGAGTTGTGCTTCTCCTCCCCCTTGGAAAAATTATTGTCCTCAATAATTACTGATGCATAATTTCATTCTAAAAAAAAAATTAATAAACAAAAATTTTCTAAATTTACCTAAAACTTCAATAATGGTTACTTAATTCCATAAAATAATCTGAAATATTCATTTAGGTAAATTTAAAATTACAAAAATTATGTTATCTTAAAAATCATTATCAAAATCACAATATTTGCTTTAAAAAACACTTAAAAAATTTTCATTGTAATTTGTTGTAATTAATGAAGATTGCATTTAATTCAAATAACACAAAATTAAAAATCACAAGTAAATTAATTTCAATAATAATATATGTTTTCAAAGGAGTTGACGTATTATCAGAGCGCTTTGAATTAAATAAAATTGCATGAATTATATAAAATTCTCGATGTAATAATTGTTTTTATATAGGAGTGTAATTTGACTACTATTTTTTCTGTCTCAGCTTATTTTTGACATAGTATGCAATTTAATACGTTTTCAAGTTGTATAATCTGTGTGTCTGCAGGTTTTTGACCTATTTGATTTATAATATTTTCCTAAGTATAGCCATTTATGATGCTTTTGGAAAATTCATGTAATTCTACATACTACACACTTCTACATTAATAATTAACAATAGATTCCTGGGCCCTTTTGTTTCATAACTTTTGAAAGACTTGACTATTAAAAATAATACATTTAGAAATATTAAAATATTAGTGGCCATTCAATTTTGGAATCATTGATACAAAATAACTGTTGTATTTTATTTTCATGCGAATTATTGATACTGATGCTTCCAATTTCATTTTGTTCACGAAAGTGTATTTAAATGTGAAAAAATTCAAATTTTTTTTGATTTGTATTATAGCTGCATTGGACGCTCTAAAATAATAGTAAATTTTCATCCATGAAATGCATAAAACACAACTATATTAAAATTTCTAAATAGTACGAAATATATTTTTTTTTGTAAAATAATTCAATAGACTAAAAAGTTTAAATTATTGGAATTATAATTAAAATAAACATGTTGAAAGTTAGAAATATACTCAAATTTTCAGATGATTACAAAAACAAAGTTTTTGTATAAACGTAAAGATTCATAAAGTTCACAAAGTTAATAAATCATAAATAAATTAAGTCTATTATTGTTTTGAAATTTGTATCGTTCACGTTATATGATATTTCTTTATTATAATTTCAAAAGAGAAATATGATGAATCATTTAACACTATTAACCCAAA
The DNA here is from genome assembly GCF_003426905.1 of Ctenocephalides felis. Lineage (NCBI taxonomy): Eukaryota > Metazoa > Arthropoda > Insecta > Siphonaptera > Pulicidae > Ctenocephalides > Ctenocephalides felis. The sequence continues at coordinate 117,917,112 of NW_020538040.1, forward strand.
TAATCGAAAAATACAAATAGTATGTTTAATTACGTACATTTAACTAGAATTTACTCAAAGATTTAGTAAAATAATGCAATTATTATAATCGGAAGGAATATTACTTAAATTTATTTACTAAAGAAAAAATTACTTTAATATAGATGCAGCTAAAGTTTATAAACGTTGTGCGTTCAATAAATTTACTATAACACCATGAAATTAGAAAATCATTTTTTATCAATAATTCTAACATAAATATTTTTCTATTTTTTTTCTTTATTGCGGGGATGGTTTGTAATATATTATTGACATGAACTTAAAATTTTTCCCCTCTTTTCTATAACAGTTGGTAGAACGGGCAGTTGATTATTTAAAATAATACTATTTTATTATCAATAATTTTTTTTAAAAAGTTAAATTAATCAGTATATTCATCGGGTGTAAAAATAAAATATTTAGAAAGAAAATTGTGCAATTTAGTGCACTTTACAAGTTACTTGATCTCTGAGGTTCTATATAAGCCAAATAGTCATCAATAACATGTTGTTAGCTTTACTAACAAAATTCAATATTATGAGGGGTTTTAAATCCTACAATTATTCTTTTGGGTTTTCAATAACCTTATATAATTATTCTTTGGGTTTTTAATAACCCTATATTTATTCTTTTGGGTTTTTCTATCCCATTTATGTCCTTCAATAATTTTAACAGATTTCGTAATAAGTTTACCGGAACTATTAAAAATGTGAAAATCTGAAATGAGAGAACCTTTATGTCTCTTTTATTAATTATTGGCAGATTTCCCAATAAGTTTACCGGAACTATACATGAAATGTGGAAGTCTGTAATAAGAGGACCTTCAGGCACATTGGCCATAGAAACGGCATTAATAGCCAAATTTGAAGTTATATCATCCTGAATCGACGATATCGACGATGTTGGCGTTAGACCGCTCGAAAGCCGGGTTACTAACATTAAACTGATTCGCGAAGTTCAAGGAATGAATATTAGGTGAAGATGACTCTTTTACCCTTCAGAGAATTCTATATAAAACTATAAAATTAAAACTATTTTTTCGTTCGTGATTGTTAAAACTGCTGTAATAGTTATTTAATCAACTGTCCGCTGTTATAGAATTATTAACCCAAGCTACCATTCTAATCAATATAATTGACATAAAAATAATTACACTAACAGGATTTTCATCTACATAATTTTCATCTTAAAAAAAAATTTCTCTTCAAATCTTAGATGAACTGGTTGTCATTCCTGGATGTGCAAATTTCTTGTCCAAAGAAAAAATGGTTAACTTTGCCTGGGGAGAGTTGCTGACATCTTCTGGTAGTGTGATGTCCAAAAAAGGAAAATAAATTTGTCACTTACTTAGAGTGAGTCGCTGTCGTTGCGGGTTGCTTACGGTTCAGTGCTGGTAGAGCCGCCACTTTGCTACCCTTAGTTCCTCGAATTAGTATCGCTGGATTGCTGGAACCGCCCTTGAGTCTGCAGCCTCCGGGGTGTGATAAACTCGGTTTTCACGTTCACAGGCAACGTCGAATACTAATTCTTCACTACAAGGTATCCCACCGCTGGACACCATGAAATGTAAGGGGTTGTTGGTAACGTGGTTCGTATTGACCTCCTAGTCGAATACAGACTTGCCGGGCGGTGGTTATAGAAATAGTAGGCTTCGGATTTGCCTTGAGTTCTTATTAAGATATTGGCTGAAATATCACTTCTAAAGAACAACACTGATTGACTATTTCAACAACACTTTATTAGCACCCACAATGATGATTAACAATTGTCTTTACACAACTAATATTGCGACTCTGCTGAGGCCAACAGCAACTATGCTGTGGCCTACAGCAACTCTGATGTAATAAAGACAACTCTTTTGTGATTCGAACAACTCTGACTTCCAACTCAATCAGTATTCTTTATATACTGCTTAAGTGGGACTGCAAACACCTTACGATGGCGTATTTAAAGTATTTGCTGATTGTGATAATTACTGCAATCGATATCGAATTTGGCATATCAGCATTGCTATTACACAATGCAGCATTATCGATTGCTATTACACAATAATATATAAAATTTTGATGTTAAAATATATGAGTGAGTCAGTGAGTTCTTGAGAGCGATACATCAAACAAAGAAAAGGCAAAGATTTATAAAATCTTTATTTCAAACGTTTCGACATTCAATTTAATGTCATCATCAGTGGATCTAAAATCAGTATAAAAAATAATATATCTAGGTAATTACAAAATATGCGGATTGGTATAGAAACTGTAAATATAAAAGAAAAATAAACAGATCAGCAACACTTAACAACAAACAGAATATAAAAAATAGAAAAGGTAATAGAAACTAAATATTAAATAGATGAAAAAGAAAAAAAAAAGAATGAATATATATCTCGTATATATATATATATATATATATATATATATATAAATATATATATATGATTTAGTAGTTAATTTTGATGTTGAAATATATGAGTGAGTTCTTGAGGGCGATACATCAAACAAAGAAAAGGCAAAGATTTATAAAATTATCTTGAATTCCAAACGTTTCGACATTCAATTTAATGTCATCATCAGTGGATCTAAAAACAGTATGAAAATTAGTATATCTAGGTAATTATAATATATGTGGATTGGTATAGTAACTATACAATAAGAGAAAAATTAACAAACAGCAACACTTAACAACAAACAAAATATAAAAGATAGGAAAGGTAATAGAGACTAGAATTAAATAAATAATTAAAAAATATAAGCAAAAATATATAAGTACACTCATATAAACCTACGTATATATACATATGTATACATACACATATATACACATATACATATGTACATATATATATATACACATACATATATATATATATATATATATGTGATATATATATATATATATATATATATATATATATATATATATATACATACATATATACATACACATATATATATATACATATACACACACATGCAAACATATAATACACATATACATATACAAATACAACAATATATATCTATATATGTACACATATACATGTACGACTATACATATATAATTATACGCATATACATGTACGCAACATATGTACATATATATATATATATATATATATATATATATATATATATATATATACACATACCTATATACATATGTACATAAATGCTCACATATATATACATATACATACATACATATATACACATATACAAATACATGTATACACATATATATATATATATACGTACATACATACAAACATACATGTAAATAAATAATATATATATATATATATATATATATATATGTACATACATACATACAATTACGTATATATATATAAACATACACATATGTAAACTCGTATATATGTAAAGCAAACAAAATATTTATGAAGATGGATAATACATATAAAATACAAGTGGACTTACATTACGTTGGTTGGTTACATCTAGAGTAGTGTACACAACACTAGAGATTGGCACTAACATTTATACAACTAACTTGTCAACACCATGCATTTTTTATAATTTTTTGTATGATGTAAACAGAAAAATGAAAGTTTTATTTTAACAAAAATGTAAGTAAAATTATGTAATTTCTGACACGACTTCTGTACTTTGTGAGTACCGAGGCATGTATGAACGCCAACACGTGTTTTGAAAGATTTTTAAGGGTCATTCAAGGATGGTTATGAGTGAGTAGGTAGAAAATGGTCGAAGTTGAAATTAGTAATGTTAGGCTAGGTTTGTATGGGTAGAATTAGGAGAAAAAAATTGGAAATGTTATTTAGTATTACTAGGTAGTTATACTACTAACTCTTATATCTAAAATAAAATTTTTTTAAGGGTTATTCAAAATTTGCTATGCATGGGTAGGTAAAGCTCGGGTTTCAAGGCCGAAGTTAAACTAGGAAATGTAGGCAAGGTTAGTATGGTCAGAATTAGTTTTGTTCAGAGGAGATAAATTTGGAAACATTATTTAATATTACTTGGTAGTTATCGCAGAGTAAGGAGGTATCAGATCTCTTGTTTACCACGTGATCACATACTGATATGAAACAAGATTCTGCAAAACGTCTCTGAATGGTGTTCCGTTCATGGTAGAGAATACTGGCATTATAAAAGTTAAAGGAGTGTTTGAAATTTTTTATGTGTTCTGTTATCATAGTTTGGTTTTGGTTGGGGTTTTTCGAATTATTGTCGTGTTGTTTAAGTCTTTTTATTAAATTTTGTCCGGTTTTACCTATGTAAGTAGAAGGGCAATCATTGCAATTTATTTTATTATTTACTATATATATATATATATATAGAAGAAAATAAAAAAGGTAAAATGAAACTTATATTGAACATGGTATTTTATATCTAAAAATGTGTACACATCACAGAATTTTGCACTAACATTGATACAACTAACCAGTCGATTATTATGAATTTTTTTAATAAGAAAAATAATGAGAGTTTTGTTTTCCAAAACTGTGGAAAAACTTGAAGTATTTTTGCACAGACCGGAGGCTATGTGATATATATAATATTGTAATCTCGTATTATATGTTTTCAGCAATAATAAAAACTAAATTACATTTTTTTAATAATAATTTGATATACATTATTACTAATGTTCGTATTTTAAGTAAATTAATTGGTCAAATCCTGTTCATATGTGCACTATTCTATCTACGATCAACAAAATTGGTGCAGTAAATAGAGAGGAAAAATGTGCAACCTGTGAACTTTTTTACTGTGCTCTAATTTGCGTGATATTTTGAAATCTCTTGAACCAAGTTAATTCTAGATGAAATACGATTACTCGTAATTTTGGGGGAAATGGCAGTTATAAAACTAATTGATTTAAATGAAAAAAAAACAGACCCTTAACAGTACTTATTTTAATGCTTATTTTGAGCACTATAAAACCACATAGAATATATAAAAAGTAACACCTCGCCGCTAGACGGCTTCAAATACAACAATTAAATTTCGAACGCAATAAAAAACGAATTTTCTCTTTCATACCTATCAATATTGTTTCTAGAACACATTATAAAACACCGATTTAATAATATTTTAATTGATATATATATATATATATATATATATATATATATATATATATATACGAGGTCTGTTCAAAAAGTACCCGGAATTTTCGTTTTTTCAAAAAAATATTTATTTATTCGTCTACATTAATGTGGTCCCCTTCAAAGTAGTCCCCCCCAGATATAATACACTTATGCCAGCGTTTTTTCCAATTTTCGAAGCACCCTTGATATTCACTTTTTGATATGTCCTTGAGCACTCTCAGCGATTTTCTTCAATCGAGGAAAACCGCCGTCCTTTCATGGGTCTCTTCAACTTTGGGAATAGGAAAAAGTCACACGGAGCCATATCTGGTGAATTTTTGCACTTTGCAACACTTTATTTCATTTTTTACGCAAAATTTAATACAAATTCTTTGACTTTTCAATTCTTCCATTGTAAAAATCGCCGAGCTCAGAAAAACACGTCGAACCTTAGCGACTACCACAGACAAAGTAAACAGTGAATATAGCTGAAAATTTCATCATACTTTAGGGGCATGTATACCAATACAATAAAAAAAAATTTTGACAATCAGACACTCCAGACCCGCGAAATTTAATTATTAGTAATTCCGGGTACTTTTTGAACACACCTCGTATATATATATATATAGGTTGATATATAAGATGTGGTTTAACGGCAGCATTGAAACTATTCCTTGTTTTTATGCTTCATCTCATTGGGAAGCCTGTTGTAGATATCGACACCTATCTTGATCTTTTTCAAAGATTTCAACTTCAGTTTTGGAGGTACAACAGCACTCCTGTTCCGCGTGTTGTGGCCATGAACGTCATTCCTCAGTATCGGGTTTGTTCTGCATGAACCGCAATCGCCTGATGGTAGATGTAAAAGCTGGTAATAGTCAGTGTTAATGTTGGGGGGTTTCTCAACCCCTTTCAAAGTATTTTATACTCCGAGGAAAAATAAAAAAAAAATTGAATGTATTCAGAAAACAAAAACAAACCAATTGGAAAACAAATATAAATTAAAAATAAAGTTCTTCTTAATCCGTAATGAATAATAAACTAAAATATATTTCTATATAAATTTTATGTAAATGAAAACAAAGGTAAACACTAATATTAATATTGCATGAAAATGTTATCTCTTTGGAGGTCCAAGACAGCAGCTACTTTGTTGGATCTGGAAACATCAGCGTAGCGTAGTCGGTTGGATATTGAAATGGAATTTGAATACACTGATAACAAAAAAAAAATAACTGGTTGACTTGACACATAATAGAAATTTAATCCACTAATAATATTGAACTGATAACAAACACTGAAAGGAACTGAATGTACTGATTGGAAGTAACTGAAATGAACGAATTAAACCGAAATGAATAAAAACCACGGAAAGAATAAACTCGAATCCAAAACTATTGCCTGCATCGGCCTTTTTTGAGTCAGAATTGCCCAATTGCATAAATTTGAAACGTATTGTCCGAGTAGAAAAACAAACCTTTTACAGGTGCGACAACCTATGCAGGTGCGGCGCAAACATTTTCCCCCGACTAAAAGGTTAGCCTTTTATACTTCTGAAAAATACTCGAAATTAGGACATAGTGAACCTCATGATTAGGAAGGATAGAATTGCCAAAATAAATTCAAACTTTCATTCAGAGTAGATCGGTTACGGAAACCTGACCTCGCGCCAGGGTCCCGCTCTCACGACCTACCACATTCACACAATCTAGATTGCGGAAGTTTTATTTTCGCGCCAGGGTCTAGATTTTCTGGACATTTACAAGAATCTTCCAGAGACTATGAGGGGTGTTCTCATCGCCCTGGAGATTGAAAATTTGGCAAAACTATATATAGGAGCAAATATATCATGAGATAGAAAAGTTTTTTTTTTTGAAATGAATAATTCAGATATAAACTATTGAATAGGTAGGGGGCATAGTTTGACAACAGGCCGCTTGATTAGGTTATTTTCCGTTTTTACCAATGCTACTCGAACCACTCCATCGGGGCCCGGAAAAACCTCTTCAACTCTTCCCAACCCCCAATGAAGCGGACGCGCATTCTTTTGTTTTACAACTACCAAGTCACCCTTTTTAATAGGATTTGTGACTGTATTCCATTTCTGTCGGACCTGTAGCTCGGTTAGATATTCCATATTCCATCGCTTCCAGTAAGAAGCGACAATATGATCTAACAATTGTTTTCTTTTAGTCAAATTCAAGTTTTCATAGTCAACGGGCAAATCCGACAGAGGCTCTTGCATTAAAAAGTGCGCAGGCGTAAGAGGCTGAGGGTCCGACGAACCATTGTTCAGCCAACATAACGGCCTTGAATTCAGTAAGGCTTCGATTTGATTGAGGACGGTTTTAAACTCTTCGTAGGATAAAATTTGCAACCCTATAACTTTAAACAAATGGGTCTTCACTGATTTAATATTCGCCTCCCATATACCTCCAAAATGTGGGGCAAACGGTGGATTAAATTTCCATTCAATGTCATGTAAAACCAATAATTCATTGAAACGCTTTTTATACTCTTCGGAATTTAGGATGTGAAATACGAAATCAAGAGCATTTTTTGCTCCACGCCGGGCTAGGAATCGTTCCAAGCAATCTAAAAATATATCGCTTGTTAAATCTGAAGCTAATTCGAGATGTATTGCCTTAGTGGCTAAACAGATGAATAAGAATATATAAGCCTTGTAGGTTCGAGCGCCTCTGTGACGACTCATGGAGATATTAAAGGGGCCTGCATAATCAACGCCGACATTTAGGAAAGCTCTACTGGCTTTCATGCGTTGAACTGGTAAGTCGCCCATGAATGGAAAAATGGGTTTCGGATTCTGTCGAAAACAAGTTATACACTTGTGAAGACGATTACGAATTATTGCACGAGCCGACAAGATTCAATATTTTTGCCTCAATAAAGATAATACTAAGTTTGATCCAGTATGTAAATTATTAATATGGTAGTAATCTATGAGACAATTTACTACTTGGTCTCTTTTTGGCAAAAGAAGTGGATTGTTATTAGTTATTAATCCTAATCTACCTTTAACGCGTAAACAATTATTAGAATCCAAAACCAAATTTAGTCGGCAAAACTTTTTCGAACAAGACTTTCCGTTCGTTAATAGTTTAAATTCTTCGGGAAAATGATGTTCATGGACTAATCGAATAATAATTACCTCGACTTGTTTCAAATCTGAAGTCAAAAGTTGGTTTCGATTTGTTATAATTGTACAAAACTTCAATATATAAGCGAAAATTCTTACAAGTTTGCACCAATTAGAAAATTTTTGCGTTAATTCATATAAAGGATTGATCGGTGGTATGACACTCTTTACTATTAGAACGTTAGCTTTTCTTTCTTGATCAATATCTCCGGAAGGTTCAACCGTTTTTGCAGGCCAAGTTGGTATAGGACCATTTAACCAATCCGGCCCAAACAACCAATTCTTATGTTGGATAAATTCCTTAGGTCGAAGACCTCGGAAAACACAATCGGCTGCATTTTGATTAGAAGGAATGTGAAGCCATTGTGCATTAAGAATGAGATCCTGTATTTTTGTTACCCTATTGGCTACAAATGTCTTACAACGAGTAGCCAGCCCTGCTAACCAGTGGAGGACAATCATAGAATCGGAAAAACAGTAAATGGAATCAAAATCTATACTATGTTGGTTATTCGTTAATATAAAATTCAGAAGTTTTGACAGTAAATGACAAGCACAAAGTTCAAGCCTGGCTAATGTTTGATTTTTAATCGGTGTTACTCGTGATTTTGAAATCAACAAGAAATTCGGATTGCCAAGAGATTTAATATAAACTACCGCTCCATACGCTTGCCCTGAGCTATCCGCAAAACCAAATAATGAACATTTGTTTTGTTTTGACGTTTCGAGATAACGCGGAATCTGATAGTTATTATTGTGGGAGTTGTGATGATTATGATAATATATTTAATTAGAAACTCCCAACATAATAAAAAAATATAAATTTATTAACTGTAAAAATATTTCGATATCAAAAATATACATGACATGTCCCATTATTTTTTACAAATAAAAACCAGCCTGCTTGATATCGCCACACACTCCCTGCCCAGTGTTGATCTCACAGTTTAAAAAAAAATACAGGGAAACACGTTATAAAAATGTGGTGGGAAAGCAGATTATAGCAGACCAGTATTGTAATACTGGTCAATTACAAATTTCCATGTTTCGTCAGCAGATCCACCGTATGTGGTGATTTGACCTGCCATCAACTCCATATTCTGCATAATGTTCTCGATCTAATGGGTATTAGTTATATCAGAATAACTTAATGTTTAGAATGCATAATTTATGGGTACAGTTTCCATTTCTGCAAGCGTTGCATTCGTATCTGATGAGTTCCGATCAGAGAAAGAAGTTGGCTCTTTATCCAAATCTGGATCATTGGTTTCTTTGACATAAGGGTCCAGAATTGTGGAATCCAATAAATTATGTCAAATTTTGTTTTGATTCGTCGTTGTCACCGATAATGGGAGGTAGCATTATAAGACGATTTGTTGAGTTAACAGAGAAAGAGAGGTTGAATTGCATTCCAATGAAAAGTTCAGGCTCCAAATTATTTTTTCTGTCAGCAATAAACACTGAGGTCTGGGTATACCAAATGAGTAACCTCGGAAGTCTGATCCAGATAGTAAGTGCGTTAACTATGATGGATTGGACTGGACATACCTTATAGGTCGTCACTGAAGACCAGTGATTATGGTGCTGCGTCAAAATCAATTTTTCTTAAATCTTCGAAAAATAAAACTCCTTTATCTTCATCTCCATCGTCGGGGTCACCAATGTGGGAGTTGTGATGATTATGATAATATATTTAATTAGAAACTCCCAACATAATAAAAAAATATAAATTTATTAACTGTAAAAATATTTCGATATCAAAAATATACATGACATGTCCCATTATTTTTTACAAATAAAAACCAGCCTGCTTGATATCGCCACATTAAGATGCTCTAATTCAGAATATACGGCTAACCATGATATAATAATAAATGATGGTAATTCCTCATCCCAATCGATTTTTAATGTCCAAATTTTTTTCAATAATATTTTTATCTTAACAACTATCGGAGTTAGGAAACCCAGAGGATTCCAGATTCGCGCTATTACTGAAAGAAGTTGTCTCTTTGTCCATTTTCTCCACGTAAGCTTTATTTCGAATTAAAAATTATCTGATAAGGGATCCCATTTTAATCCCAATACCTTTGTAGAAGATTCCATTTGAAAATCCGATTTAGAGAAATGTTTATTTTGTACATCTGAATCAGAAAAAAGTTTACGCAGATTAGAATTATTAGATTCCCACTTTTTTAATTCCAAACCACCAGACGATAATACAGTCTGCAAACCCTCGCAAATGGTTTTAGCGCTATCCAAGGAGTCGATACTTGTAACCACATCATCAATATAGACATCGTTCTCAAGAATAAATTGTGAATATTTGAAACATTCGTCTTGGGAAAGTTGTTTGATGGTTCTGATAGCTTGAAAGGGAGATGACGATAGACCAAAAGTTACAGTATTTAATTCATAAATGCCAGTGGGTGCATCGGGAAACGGTCTCCATAAGATTTTTTGTTATTTTCTATCTTGTTTACGAACCCAAATATTACGATACATTTGTTTGATATCAGCTGTTAATGCTATAGGCCCGAAACGAAAATTTAGAAGGATTGAACGAATGTCGGTTTGTATTTTAGGACCAACATGCAAAATTTCGTTCAAGGAAGTGAATTCTGAATTTTTCGCAGATGCATCAAACACAACGCGTAAAGGCGTGGAGAAACTTTCTTTTTCGACTGCGAAATGTGGAATATAATATCCATTTTTTATTTTAATAAAATCATCGACATCATGATTTACCGGACAATAATCGACAAAGGATAATTGGTTTTGAGTCAGGTAATGTTCTATGACGGCGGCATATTTTTTATGAAATTCGGGATATTTCAAAAATTTATTTTCAAGCATGTGGTATCGCTTTAAGGCTAAATGAAATGATTTGTATAAATTACTGCCTTCACTTTTAAAAGGCAGCGCTACTACATATCGTCCATCTGGAGATCGCGTAGTAGTTGTAGTAAAATGGTTTTCGCATAAATCATCGTTAGAAGAGGGGATTATTTCGGGAATGTCTTCTAATTGTAAGAATTTATTCATTTGTAAATGAAAATCTGAATCTGAAACATTACATAAATTAGTAGAAGTGCCGGTATTTTCAAATAATTCAGGAATGGAACCTAATATTAGATAACCCAACCGGGTTTCTAGGGCCACAGGTAATCCTTTATCATTTTTAACCTGATTAGTGCCAAGAATTTCGCCAAAAACATCGCAACCCAAAATTCCGTCGACCTCCTGGGGTGTATGAAAGTTAGGATCCGCTAAAGGATAATTCAGAAATGTTTTGATGGATGAAATCGGAATAGTAAGTTGTGGTTGCTTTCCAACTATCTCGTGTACTACGTATGCACAGACCGATAACTGATAAGAATCGATTAAAGATTTCAAAGTGAAATTAACTAATCCAATAACTTTATGTGACGAATTGCCTAACCCGATCACTTGGGTTGATATTGGAAGAATTTGTAAATCAGCCTTTTTGCACCAATTTAATGTCACAAAATTTCTATCGCTTCCCGAATCAATAAAATGTTTTCTTTTCTAGTAGTAACTTTTACTACTGCTGTCGGCAATATGGTAATATGATGTGCGATTTTGTTTTGATTAAATACGCATAAAACCGTACTATTTGATTTGGAGTTAGAAAGATTATTTTGATCCGTACTCGCAAAATTGCTGCCAGTATGCAATAACGAGTGATGTCGTTCGTTACATAATAAACAGGTTTTATTCGATCGACATGTAGTCGTTATCTTATGACCCAAACAATTGTCGCATAAGTTTAATTTTTGAATAAGGGATCGCCGATCAGGTATACTCAATGATAGAAATTTCGAACAAGTAAACACTCTGTGTTGTTCTCGACACACAAAACATTTGTTATCACATTTATTTTTCAACAAAATTGACCGGCTAGTTTTATTTTTTTTGTAATTAGGTTTCTCATTAGTGAAATTATTGGTCATACCATAGACTTGATTTTTTGCTTGTTGTGATTTTTGAAGAAACTGCAGGAAGTCTTGATATTTGGGAAACTCACCTTGATAAAAATGCCCGAATTTTTCTTGTAACAACGGATCGAGTTTTGAGAATGCTAGTGACGTTATAAGGAAATCATAGGCGTCGGGAATATTCAATTGGGAGAGCGCTTGCACCGCTGTATCGAATTTTTCAAGGAATAAATTTATTTGTCCAGAAGAAATGATTTTGAATGATAATAGTTGTTTGAAATAATTTGTGGCTAGGTATTGTTTACTTTGGTATTTTTTGATGAGCGCTTCCCAAAGAATTTGATAATTATTTGCGGTTGGTAGTATCGAATGAAATTTTTTTAATACCGGACCCTGTAACACTCCATTTAAAAAATTGAATTTTGATACATTATCTAACTCGATATTTTCATGAATTAGTGAATTAAATGTTTCATAGAATAAAGGCCATTGTTGGATATCACCTGCAAATTTAGGTACTTCAATGGACGGTAAATGTTGTTTGGGTACAATGTCTATAGTTGAAGAACTATGCACATTTTTATTATCTAATAATTTCTCAGCATGTTTTATTTTGGCATACATCGTTTCAAGTGCCTTTATTGCGGAATATTTCGGAATAAAACTAGGATTATCTAGATATTTTAATTTATTTATTTCATCGCACAATTGAATAAATTTATTGAGAGGTTTATCAATTTGTTGCAATAGATCGTACGTTTCTTGAACAATTGAAAAATACATCTCTCTCTTGGCGGTTAGACGTCCAATTTCTGCACCAATATCGATTTTAGGCGCCATTATATATTTTTGTTTTCTGTATAAACCCAATTAATCCTAATAATAATTAGGATCCGGCTCGAAAGGACCAAATGTTGATGTTGGGGGGTTTCTCAACCCCTTTCGAAGTATTTTATACTCCGAGGAAAAATAAAAAAAAAATTGAATGTATTCAGAAAACAAAAACAAACCAATTGGAAAACAAATATAAATTAAAAATACAGTTCTTCTTAATCCGTAATGAATAATAAACTAAAATATACATGGGCGTTCTTTTTGAATATTATACTTTAAACGCATAGCTCAATCAATTCTTTGGGCGCTAGATGAAAGTCTAGTGTTTCAAAGTCGATTGTAGTAAACGCTTGCGTTAGTATTCTATATACTCTGCACATTTTATTCAAATTGTGCGAATTTGAACATTTGCTTCATTGCGTTGTTTTAAGAAAATGAAAGATCAGCGAAAGCAGATTTTTCATATTTCTATATAAATTTTATGTAAATGAAAACAAAGGTAAACACCAATATTAATATTGCATGAAAATCTTATCAGTTTGGAAGTCCAAGGCAGCAGCTACTTGGTTGGATCTGGAAACATCAGCGTAGTCGGTTGTATATGTTGAAAAGGAATTCGAATATACTGATAACAAAAAAAAAATAACTGGTTGACTTGACACACAATAGAAATTTAATCTACTGATAATATTGAACTGATAACAAACACTGAAATGAACTGAATGTACTGATTGCAAGTAACTGAAATGAACGAATTAAACCGAAATGAATGAAAACCACGGAAAGAATAGACTCGAATCCAAAACTATTGCCTGCATCGGCCTTTTTTGAGTCAGAATTGCCCGATTGCATAAATTTGAAACGTATTGTCTGAGTAGAAAAACAAACCTTTTATAGGTCCGACAACCTATGCAGGTGCGGCGCAAACAGTCAGTAATCTAAATTTAGTAAATAAGGGTCTTCTTCACGACTTCTGTACTTTGCGAGTACCGAGGCATGTATGATACCGATACATGCCTCGGTACTCGCAAAGTACAGAAGTCGTGGCAGAAATTACATAATTCTACTTACATTTTTGTTCAATAAAACTATCATTCTTCTGTTTACATCATACGAAAAATTATAAAAAATGCATAGTGTTGACAAGTTAGTTGTATAAATGTTAGTGCCAATCTTTAGTGCTGTGTACACTTCTCTATATGTAACCAACCAACGTCATATATATATATATATATGGAAAGAGGTGGTCAATATTGTAGAAATAAGTTGGTTGATACTTGATGTATTTTATTTTATGATTAAATATTGACAACACTATGTGTAATCATATTGATCATTTATAAAATGTAGTTAGTATTTGCGTATTTACAATTAAAAAGAAAAGATTTCAAGAATTATAATTTTGGCAATTAGACTCGGGAGAAACAATAAAGAGATCCGAACTGACACTTGCACTATTTTGTTTCCTCCGTGCTGTCACTATGATGAGCCTATCTGTCCAGTAGAAATGCGATGCGTGTTGACAGGCCGCTACAGCTCACTCCGCCCCAATGAAAAGATTGTTTTGCATCTCTGACTGCCATCTTGAATTTTCTTGTAAATTTTTTGGTTGAGATTTTTTTGTTTTTTTTTTATTTAATTTTTCCTATTTTTATTGTGTGATTAATTTTTGTTTGTTTGTGGCCGTGGCCGTTTTTGCTGGCGGTTGCCAGTTTGCTTGGTGAGTTGATTGCTTGCTTGTGGCCGTTTTGTATGGCGGTTGCCATGTTTGCTTGTTGCATTGTTTGATTGTTTGTGGCCGTTTCGTATGGCGGTTGCCATGTTTGTTTAGTTCATTGTTTGCTTACGTGGCCATGGCCTAGTGTGTATGGCGGTTGCCATATTGTTTGCTGATGCTCCCTGTCCGCTGCCATGGTGCTTATAATCGACTTATTTACCAGGATAATGAGTGATTTTTTAAAGCACGTGTTGTTGTTGATCTCGATGTGCGTGATCGGAGTCTCAATTGTATGATTAGAACGTTTTTTTGTTACTTCTAAAAGTGTCTTGATCTTCTTACCTTCTTTAATGAGAAATATGTAGGGACTAGAATACTCTTGCTCACTTTTTTGATATGTTTTACTTCCTTCTCACTTCATGCGTGTTATTTGTTCACTTTCGGGGTCACAAAAATATGGAAAGAGGTGGACCATATTGTAGAAATAAGTTGGTTGATATTTGATGTATTTTATTTTATGATTAAATATTGACAACACTATGTGTAATCATATTGATCATTTATAAATTGTAGTTAGTATTTGCGTATTTACAATTAAAAAGAAAAGGTTTCAAGAATTATAATTTTGGCAATTAGACTCGGGAGAAACAATAGAGAGATCCGAACTGACACTTGCACTATTTTGTTTCCTCCGTGCTGTCACTATGATGAGCCTATCTGTCCAGTAGAAATGCGATGCGTGTTGACAGGCCGCTACATATATATATATATATATATATAATATATATATATATATATATATATATATATATATTTATACAATATATAAATATAATATATGTATATATACATATATATATATATATATATACATATATATATATATAATATATATATATATATATATATATATATATACTTAATTATTCAAAATACACTGTTAGATCATTATCGTCATAATTACGAATAATTATAATATATAATATTTTAAGCAAATTTGTTATCAACTAATTAAAACACCACCTATATTACTTTCAACATACACATATTTAATAAACACTATTATGCAAACATACAATTAACTGCATACTATTATCCTAAAATTAAATATCACAATATATAAAATATAATGTATATATTTATTATAAATTATTTATTACATTACATACATTATTCTAATTTCAATTATTTACACGTTTCAAAATCTAACATTCCATATAGCTGGATCATATATTCCATTCAATTATTATTACTCAATGAAAAATGCTTTTAAAAATCTAGTTTGAAACTAATTAATGCAAGATATTTTTGACCAAATCCTCTTTGGCCTACACAAATAAATTTTTCGGCAATCTCACACATGAGCATGTCACATATAATTGACTTGCAAAAACATTGATTTCCTAAATTAAATCCAAAAACGGGCATTGTTTGTCTTTGAGCCTTGGTGATATTCATCGCAAATGCCAATCGTATCAGAAATTGTAACCTCTTGAATGGTATCGTGCAATCTGAGAGTATCGTAGGAATCCTATTTGGAAGATTCACTTCTCATTTAAAACTTCCTTGCAGCACATGCCTTCTGTTTTATTTCTAAAGTTTATTGCCTGACAATATTGGCATACTTTATTCATTGCACCAATTGCAATCTTTCAATGAGCAGAATAGTTAATAATAGAAAGAAGACGAACAAATAATGCTCGTGTTAATGTACAGTAGGTTTGTTGCCTTCGTCAATGTTTCAATACTTACATGGTTATTTTTTAATAGACTCAACAGACGCACCATCAATACAATTAATATAAGTCTCAATGATCTGCAAGTTTATCAATACGTTCATCATCAATAGATAATGATTTATTAGATTTAGTTGCTGTTAGGCAGTGTATTTTGAATAATTAAGTATATATATATATATATATATATATATATATATATATATATATATATATATATATATATATATATATATATATATATATATATATATATATTATATATATATATATATATATATATATATATATACATATGATTTAAATATCGCTGGTTAGGAATTGAAAAATAAAGATACTAATAGACAACCTTCACAGACAACTTGAATAGAATACATTTTATAAGTAAAATCATCACTTGATTACTTATGATAAGTTTTATAAATTTATTCTAAACTTTTATTTTTTTTTATTTTTTTAATTTTAAGGAAATTTTGATCAATAGTATTGATTAATAAAAAGCACTGTAAAGCAATGTTAGGTTCTATTAAGAACAGTAAAATTTTGTTCCTTTCCGATAGCCACGGCAGAGGGTGGTCAGAATGCTTGAGAGAATTGCTTGGACGAAAATTTGTAATATTCAGCATAGTCAATCCGGGGGCCGGATTTGCTGGCGTGGTTGGGGATATCGAGAGTCTGGTATCTGACTTTGGTCCGGGTGACCATGTTGTTGTTTTGGCTGGAACGAATGACGTTTCGTCCAAATACGCTATTCGTAGCGCTTTGGAAAAGGCTCGTCGTTCATGTCAAAAGACAAACCTTTGTTTGATGACAATTCCGTACAGATACGACGACGTGCGTTGCAACGGGCTGATTTCCGATGCCAATTGCTGGATCAACCGAGACTACGGTCAAGGAAAGTTCAGTAATCTTCGGATTCTTGATGTCAACAGGCATGTTGGTTTATCCAATTACACCAGGCATGGCTTACATTTTCTTTTCAACGGGAAAAGAAAATTATGTAGGGTTTTAGCTAACGAGTTGTTGAGTGTCAAGGCTGTGGCGGGAATGAAACCTTCGGTTTCTAATTCCTTTCGTGCCTAAAGCTGATAACAAATTTTCAATTTTATTTCAAAATATACAAAAACTATCCAATAAACTTAATCAATTAGAAGTAGTTATTGATAATTATAAACCCCAAATATTATGTTTTGCTGAACACTGGTTGAATAAGTCGGATCTTGAATTAATTAAAATTAAAGGTTATAACTTATCTTCTCATTTCTGTCGAACTCAATACGGCCACGGAGGTGTTTTTGTAAGTGATTTCATTCGTTTTAAACCCGTTTATACTAATACTCTTCAAGTAGAAAATCTTTTTAAATATTGTGCTGTTGAAATTAATCTCTCAAATGACGTCGTGTGTCTTATATGCGTTTATCGATCACCTGACCAGAATGTTGATATGTTCATCTCGCTGATGTACGAATTGATTCATAACATTTTTGATAAATATTCCAAAATCATTGTTTGCGACGATTTTAATATACACTTTGATAAGCAATCGAAGCCATCCATTGATTTCAATTTGAATATGCAGTCTTTTGGTTTAACTCGAACTATACATGAACCTACACGTTTTTCGCATCAATCTTCTTCTTGCATTGATAATTTCTTCACCAATTCAGCAAATAAACAGAAAACAATTTGGTCCTTAATTAACTCAGAAATCATCACGAAAACTAAATTTTCACAGATTGATTGTCTTACAATTAACGGCGACAAGATTATTGATAAGGTAGTCATATCTAATAAATTTAATCACTTTTTTGTCACCGAAGCGTCTAAATTAACAAGCGCAATCAACTCGATCACCACTAGTTCGACTAAATCTTTATCCGCGCGAAATAATTCTACATTCGTTCTTTATCCTGTAAATTTAGAAGAACTAAAGCAAACCTTTCTATCGATAAAAGTTACTAGTTCAGCGGGTCCGGATCAGATACCTAGTCTTATTCTTAAAGAATTCTATCCCTTTTTCATAGATAAATTTATGTTATGTTTAAATAAATGCTTCGATGAAGGAATATTTCCATCCCACCTCAAGCATTCAAAGATTTTTCCACTTCATAAGATAAGTAATAAAAACGATATAAATAATTACCGTCCCATTTCCCTTTTGAACTCTTTCGATAAAATAATTGAAAAAATCTTGTATACTAGATTAACGTCTTTTCTCAATAAATATAATATTTTGTTCAAGAATCAGCATGGTTTCCGAAAGAACCATTCTACTTCTCACTCAATTTATAATTTAGTTCATAACATTATTGACTCCTTCGAAGAAGCCACATATTGTACTGCGATATTTTGCGATCTGTCCAAAGCTTTTGATAGTATTTCTCATCATAGACTTCTTGACAAATTAAAAAATTGTGGTATTCGCGGACGTTCGCTCAAACTATTTGAATCTTACCTGTCTAATTGAACACAAAGCGTTTACTTAAATAACGATCACGAGCAAATAATTTCGGATAAATTGACAAGTACATTGGGTGTGCCCCAAGGATCAATTTTAGGGCCTCTCTTATTTCTCATATATATTAATGATTTACCTCATTGTACAAATCTTTGTGATTTTATTCTTTTTGCGGATGATACCAGCGTTATCGTCAAGGCCAAATCTCTTAATGAATTACAACATAAATTAAGCGTGGTTATGTCAGAAATAACGAAATGGTTTTGTGAAAATAATCTAGTCCTCAATAATGATAAGACCCAAATCATATCTTTTTGTACAAAAAATCGTTTATCCAATAATATTACTTCTTTAACCATCAATAATTCAGCATATAATTTTTCGCAAGTATCAAAGTTTCTTGGTATCCATATTAATAATAATTTAAAGTGATCTGATCATATCTCTATCTCACTATCACCAACTTTATCTAAAACATGTTTCATGTTGCGCACCCTAAAACCCAAACTTGGTTTAAATTGCTTACTTTCAGTTTATTATAGCAACTGTTATTCTCACGTTTCATACGGCATCCAATTCTGGGGTTTTTCATCCGAACTAATTAAAATATTTAAGCTTCAGAAAAGAGCTATTCGAATAATTTTTTCCTTGCCCAGTAAAGCCTCCTGCAGACCCATATTTAAAAAATACAATATTCTAACTGTCCCATGCATTTTTCTGCTGGTAACGTTAACTTTCATTAAAAACAATTCGAAACTTTTTGATATGGCTTCATCCTTCTCAAACTACAACACTAGACACAAACTTATTAAGGCGCGCACATATAAATTAGCCAGCTCTTTCAATACGATCGACGGTCTAGGTATTCAGCTTATGAATAAACTTCCACTCAATATCCAAAACTTGGACAGCAAAAAATTTCATGCTTCCCTAGTTAAACTTTTTAAAGATTTATGACATTACTGAATTTTCTCAATTTGATTTCAATAACTATTTTCTAGCATAATCCTTATCCAGTATCTATGTAGTCTGACCATTTGATCGCCTGTACAACCATATTATTATTATTATTATTATTATTTTTTTATTGCTATTTTATTAATTTAATTTTTTTACGGTTTTAAATGAGTATAACTTTCAACCTTGTGCAAGAATTTTGAGCTTGACTGGTGGTCAAATAGACATTAATATGATAAACTTGATGATGAACATTGTATTTAATGTTCGAATGCTTTTTTTCAGCTCTTTTTTTCAGAAGCGAAATTCGTGCAGCTACTATGATTATTATAAAAGTACTATCTTTTTAATATTAACTATAAATAAGCTTGACAAGAGCCTGAAGTAATATCTATTATTATTGATTACGGCTTGCTTATGAATAAATAAATAAAATTTTAGGAAAATCGGAAAATCGCGATAAAATTATATGAACACACTTAACCATTTATATACCGTTTCATTCATAATTTTATTCTGCATCTTTCGTTCGAACAATGTTTTTTCGTATTTTTTACGGTTTAGATAGTATAAAGCAATGTGTGCAGTTGTTAACTAGTCAAAATGCAAAGTGCGGTTAGGTTAGAGCAACACTCATCACGATTCGATATTTCTGTAAAGAAAACATATAAAGTATTATACATCGTTAGAACGGTCTCAAAATTCTTAGTTTTTTTCCCATATATCGCAACTTCGAATTCCGAACGGTGTGGCCTACAGGCGAGTTGCGGTCGTAAAATTTCAGGAAAATCGGAAAATTTTGAGAAAATTATATGAACACACTTAACCATTTATGTACCATTTCATTCATAATTTTATTCTGCATCTTTTGTTCGAACAAAGTTTTTTCGTATGTTTTACGGTTTAGATAGTATAAAGCAATGTGTGTAGTTGTTAACTAGTGAAAATGCAAAGTGCGGTTAGGTTAGTGCAACATTCCTCACGATTCGACATTTCTGTAAAGAAAACATATAAAGTATTATACATTGTTAGAACAGTCTCAAAATTCTTAGTTTTTTTCCCATATATTGCAACTTCGAATTCCGAACGGTGTGGCCTACAGGCGAGTTGCTGTCGTAAAATTTCAGGAAAATCGGAAAATCTCGAGAAAATTATATGAACACACTTAACCATTTATATACCATTTTATTCATAATTTTATTCTGCATCTTTCGTACGAACAAAGTTTTTACGTATCTTTTACGGTTTAGATAGTATAGAGCAATTTGTGTAGTTGTTAACTATTCAAAATGCAAAGTGCGGTTAGGTTAGAGCAACACTAATCACGATTCAATATTTCTGTAACGAAAACATATAAAGTATTATACATCGTTAGAAAGGTCTCAAAATTCTTAGTTTTTTTCCATATATCGCAACTTCGAATTCCGAACGGTGTGGTCTACAGGCGAGTTGCTGTCGTAAAATTTCAGGAAAATAGGAAATTCCGAGAAAATTATATAAACACACTTAACCATTTATATACCATTTTATTCATAATTTTATTCTGCATCTTTCGGACGAACAAAGTTTTTTCGTATCTTTTACGGTTTAGATATTATAGAGCAATTTGTGTAGTTGTTAACTAGTCAAAATGCAAAGTGCGGTTAGGTTAGAGCAACACTCCTCACGATTCAATATTTCTGTACAGAAAACATATAAAGTATTATACATCGTTAGAAAGGTCTCAAAATTCTTAGTTTTTTTCCCATATATTGCAACTTCGAATTCCAAACGGTGTGGCCTACAGGCGAGTTGCTGTCATAAAATTTCAGGAAAATCGGAAAATCTCGAGAAAATTATATGAACACACTTAACCATTTATGTACCATTTTATTCATAATTTTATTCTGCATCTTTCGTACGAACAAAGTTTTTACGAATCTTTTACGGTTTAGATAGTATAGAGCAATTTGTGTAGTTGTTAACTAGTCAAAATGCAAAGTGCGGTTAGGTTAGAGCAACACTCCTCACAATTCAATATTTCTGTAGAGAAAACATATAAAGTATTATACATCGTTAGAAAGGTCTCATAATTCTTAGTTTTTTTTCCATATATCGCAACTTCGAATTCCGAACGGTGTGGCCTACAGGCTAGTTGCTGTCGTGAAATTTCAGGAAAATCGGAAAATCTCGAGAAAATTATATAAACATACTTTACTAACTTTATACCATTTTATTTATAATTTTATTCTGCATCTTTCGTACGAACAAAGTTTTTTCGTATCTTTTACGGTTTAAGAGAAAATCGAGAAAAACTGGTATGAACATTTATTATAAAATTAGGAAATTTAAACAAATAATTATGAAAAATAATATAACTATGTATAAATTCGTTTTATATTCATTGAAATCTATAAAAATCAGTAAATACCTATTTTTATATAAAAGTTTAAAAAAGCCCAAAAAACACCTAAAAACTAATATTATATTCTATATAAAATATAGTAGACTGTTTGAACATCTAACAAAATTTTCGAAAAAAAAATTTCTATCATAAGGGTTCGCAGTTCGAAATTTTCCCAGACTTTTGTCTTGACGATTCACACCGTAAGCGCGAGCAGGCCCTCGCCGCAGGTCAAATGCACGTCGCTTGGGACTCAGTCTAATACTTACGCTGTGGCCGCGCGCCTTATATAGGGGGATAGGTCGTGTCGAGTGCGATGCGAGCAAGCTCAGGCTAAAGTACGCTGTGTTGTTCAGGCAGGTTCGAACATTATTCTCCGGTGTATTTTATACATTATATTTGATACTTTTAGTCTGTCAACTATATAGCGGCGTTACTTTAAATAATGTCGTAGACCGTGTCTGGAATTATATACGCCGTATATGTTTGGATGTCGGTTTACGGCCGGGTTCTGGACCTTATTTATAAGTGTTCAACCATACTGTACAGCATATCCGCGGGCATATGTCGTTGACGCAAAGACTCATATGCGGAAAATAAAATATACAAATGCAATCAACTCAATACTCTCCGAGCGAGAATAAAAGTGAGTTATAACGATGAATACCTATGAATTCGCCCCGACGTTTTCAATCTAACGAAGGGTAAAGAGACTGTTTGAAATTAACTGGGTCTGCGGACCGCAAATTTCATGTACGGACCGCCGTTTCGACGGTTGTTAAAGGTCTAGCCTCTGTTTAAGCGCAGAATATATAAAATATCCAGTCGCGATGTAAACTGTTTGTTATGTTCAGGGAATATCGTACGACTCAGATATATATATATATATATATATATATATATATATATATATATATATGTATGATAATTCGTTGTTTAGAAATATTTATCGAACTTTTCTATACAAAGTGTGGTCTCTCGGGTGACGCCGGTGGACATTTACGCACTATGCTATTATATATATAGCATCCTGGTTGATCCTGCCAGTAGTTTATGCTTATCTCAAAGATTAAACCATGCATGTCTCAGTGCAAGCCACATTAAGGTGAATTTGCGAATGGCTCATTACATCAGTTATGGTTCCTTAGATTGTACCCACATTACTTGGATAACTGTGGTAATTCTAGACCTAATACATGCTAATAGAGTTCCGACCAGAGATGGAAGGAATGCTTTTATTAGATCAAAACCAATCGGTGGCGGGCTTGCTTTGCTCACCGTTTGACTTGGTGACTCTGAATAACTTTGTGCTGATCGCGCAGTCTGATACCGGCGACGCATCTTTCAAATGTCTGCCTTATCAACTGTCGATGGTAGTTTCTGCGACTACCATGGTTGTTACGGGTAACGGGGAATCAGGGTTCGATTCCGGAGAGGGAGCCTGAGAAACGGCTACCACATCCAAAGAAGGCAGCAGGCGCGCAAATTACCCACTCCCGGCACGGGGAGGTAGTGACAAAAAATAACGATACGGGACTCATCCGAGACCCCGTAATCGGGATGAGTACACTTTAAATCCTTTAACGAGGATCTATTAGAGGGCCAGTATGGTGCCAGCAGCCGCGATAATTCCAGCTCTAACAGCGTATATTAAAGTTCTTGCGGTTAAAAAGCCCGTAGTTGAATCTGTGTCCCACACTGTCTGTTCACCGCTCGCGGTGTTCAACTAGCATGTCTGTGGGACGTCCTACCGGAGGGCTTAGCCCGTCAAAAGGCGGCCCAACTCAAAATCCTACCACGGTGCTCTTCACCGAGTGTCGAGTTGGGCCGGTACGTTTACTTTGAACAAATTAGAGTGCTTAAAGCAGGCTCATTCGCCTGAATATTGTGTGCATGAAATAATGGAATAGGACCTCGGTTCTATTTTGTTGGTTTTCGGAATTCCGAGGTAATGATTAATAGGGACAACTGGGGGCATTTGTATTGCGACGTTAGAGGTAAAATTCTTGGATCGTCGCAAGACAGAGAGAAGCGAAAGCATTTGCCAAATGTGTTTTCATCAACCAAGAACGAAAGTTAGAGGTTCGAAGGCGATCAGATACCGCCCTAGTTCTAACCATAAACAATGCCAGCTAGCGATCCGCCGAAGTTTCTCTGATGACTCGGCGGGCAGCTTCCGGGAAACCAAAGCTTTTGGGTTCCGGGGGAAGTATGGTTGCAAAGCTGAAACTTAAAGGATTTGACGGAATGGCACTACAAGGAGTGGAGCCTGCGGCTTAATTTGACTCAACACGGGAAACCTCACCAGGTCCGGACACCGAAAGAATTGACAGATTGAGAACTCTTTCTTGATTCGGTGGGTGGTGGTGCATGGCCGTTCTTAATTGGTGGAGCGATTTGTCTGGTTAATTCTTATAACGAACGACATTCTAGCCTGCTAAATAGGCGTACTTTCCGGTTCTAGTTGTATGTTCTAGAGATTTTATATTCTTGCGACCCTCCCGATAACCGGAAACCCAAACTCTTCGAAATGCGGTTTCGTTCCGGCAAATTTGGACAATTCAAAGGTTCCTCATCGATTTTGTGTGCGCTTGCTTACTAACGTTTGTGAGCACATCATAATCATAATACGACCTCAGAGCAGATGAGATTACCCGCTGAATTTAAGCATATTACTAAGCGGTAGAAAAGAAACTAACTAGGATTTCCTTAGTAGTGGCGAGCAAACAGGGAAGGGCCCAGCACTAAATCCCGCGACCGGAAGCGGACGCTGGAAAATGTAGTGTTAGGGAGGATCCGATTATCTCGCTGCGTTTCGGCGAGTTCAAGTCCATCTTGAATGGGGCCATTTATCCATAGAGGGTGCCAGGCCCGTAGCGACCGTTGCGCATATCGAGAGGATCTCTCCTCAGAGTCGAGTTGCTTGAGAGTGCAGCTCTAAGTGGGTGGTAAACTCTATCTAAGGCTAAATATGACCACGAGACCGATAGCGAACAAGTACCGTGAGGGAAAGTTGAAAAGAACTTTGAAAAGAGAGTTCAAGAGTACATGAAACCATTCAGGGGTGAACCTGAGAAACCCGAAAGATCGAAAGGAGAGATTCAATGTTATCGTTGTCTTCCATTTATTGGCGTGCGATTGACCGGGATTTGTCCTGCGATACGCCGTCGGCTTATGCGTTAGGCGGCGATGGCATGCACTTCTCTCTCAGTAGGACGTCGCGACCCGTTTGGTGTCGATCTACGACCGCGGCGGTAGCCTGACACAAGTTTGTTCGCGTCAGACCCCGCGTGCTCCGGTCGACTGCCAGACGGTATAAACGATATGGTATAGAGTCGCTTGTAAGCATTTGGCCGGTTGGAAGCAAAGACATCGATGCCGCCTCGAGCTGTTAGCTGCCGTGTCCTCGGACGGACTCTATTACCGGTCAGCGATGCTATTGCTTTGGGAACTTTCAGGACCCGTCTTAAAACACGGACAAAGGAGTCTAGCATGTGCGCGAGTCATTGGGAAATACAAAACCTAAAGGCGCAATGAAAGTAAAGGTTCGCTTAAGTGAACTGAGGGATGACGGACCGCATCTACGAATGCGTGCTCGCAATCCCGGGGCGTCTCACTCTCATTGCGAGAAGAGGCGCACCCAGAGCGTACACGCTGGGACCCAAAAGATGGTGAACTATGCCTGGTCAGGTCGAAGTCAAGGGAAACCCTGATGGAGGACCGTAGCGATTCTGACGTGCAAATCGATCGTCGGAACTGGGTATAGGGGCGAAAGACTAATCAAACCATCTAGTAGCTGGTTCCCTCCAAAGTTTCCCTCAGGATAGCTGGCATTCGATGAGCGAGTCTCATCCGGTAAAGCGAATGATCAAAGGCCTTGGGGCCGAAACGACCTCAACCTATTCTCAAACTTTAAATGGGTGAGATCTCTGGCTTGCTTGAATAGTGAAACCAAAGATTTGGATCAGAGTGCCTAGTGGGCCACTTTTGGTAAGCAGAACTGGCGCTGTGGGATGAACCAAACGCCGAGTTAAGGCGCCTAAACGACGCTAATGGGATACCATGAAAGGCGTTGGTTGCTTAAGACAGCAGGACGGTGGCTATGGAAGTTGGAATCCGCTAAGAAGTGTATAACAACTCACCTGCCGAAGCAACTAGCCCTGAAAATGGATGGCGCTGAAGCGTCGTACCTATACTCGGCCGCCAGGGCATGAGAAGCGTTCATTAAAATTTGTTTTGAAGCCCTGGTGAGTAGGAAAGTCTCGGTGGTGTGCGCAGACGGGTTTGAGCGTGAGCCTGCCTGGAGCCGCCATCGGTGCAGATCTTGGTGGTAGTAGCAAATACTCCAGCGAGGCCTTGGAGGACTGACATGGAGAAGGGTTTTGTGTGAACAGCCGTTGCACACGAGTCAGTCGATCCTAAGCCCCAGGAGAAATCCTATGTTGATGTTGGTGTATTTTATTTTGAATAAAATCTCACACCCATCGGGCAAAATGGAATCCGGTTCCTATTCCGGAACCCGGCAGCGGAACCGTTTACAAGTCGGGCCCTCGCAAGAGAGTTCGTTGTGGTAACCCAAAATGACCTGGAGACGCCGTCGGGAGATACGGAGAGAGTTTTCTTTTCTGTATGAGCGTTCGAGTTACCTGGAATCCTCTAGCAGGGAGATAGGGTTTGGAACGCGAAGAGCACCGCAGTTGCGGCGGTGTCCGTATCTTCCCCTCGGACTCTGAAAATCCAGGAGAGGGCCACGGTAGGTGTCGCGCCGGTTTGTACCCATATCCGCAGCAGGTATCCAAGGTGAAGAGCCTCTAGTCGATAGATTAATGTAGGTAAGGGAGTCGGCAAATTGGATCCGTAACTTCGGGATAAGGATTGGCTCTGAGGATCGGGGCGATTCGGGCTTGATCGGGGAGACTGACGTGCCGGGCCTGGGCGAGGTGAAACGGTCCTTGCGACTTGGATCCGAGCTCGGTCCTGTGCCTTGCCCCCCCGCGGATCTTTCTTGCTGCGAGGCTTCTGTGCCGGCTTTGGTCGGTCGGTCGTCCTCTTCGGCCGCCATTGAACGGTCAGCTCAGAACTGGCACGGACTAGGGGAATCCGACTGTCTATTTAAAATAAAGCATTGCTGTGGCCCTAGCGGGTGTTGACGCAATGTGATTTCTGCCCAGTGCTCTGAATGTCAACGTGAAGAAATTCAAGCAAGCGCGGGTAAACGGCGGTGGTAACTATAACTCTCTCCATGACTCATCTAATTAGTGACGCGCATGAATGGATTAACGAGATTCCCACTGTCCCTATCTACTTGCTATATTTGTGGATATTGAAGGTGCCTTCGATAACCTGTGGTGGCCCGCCATTACACATAGGCTGGCGCAGGCAAACTGCAGCAGCCATATGGTGAATATAGTAAAAGACTATTTTAAAAGGCGTTGCGCCGATGTAAGAGGCAACACAAAGAAGGTTGGAAGAAACATGCAGAAGGGATGTCCACAAGGATCAATAATTGGTCCTGTTGCATGGAACTTCTGCATGGACGTTCTTCTAGAGAATCTAGACGACCTAGCTCAGCTAGGAGAAACTGTGGAACCTATTACATACGCAGATGACTTGGCGTTAATAATTAAAGGAAACTCCAGAAATGATCTGGAGAGAACTGGTACTATGGCCCTTAAATGTGTTGAGGACTGGTGCGTGACGTATAAAGTGAGAGTCAGCAGTGGAAAAACTGTCGCAATGATGATGAAGGGCAAATTTAATGGAGGCAGACAACCGATTATTAAAGTTAACAACAGTAACCTGAAATATGCAAAAAAAGTGCGATACTTGGGAATTACTATAGATAACAGGCTAAACTTTGTAGCGCACACTAAGTTTCTAAGGGAGAAGCTAGTCAGCTTCATCCTGAATATCAGGAGGGTTGCAAAGAAGGAATGTAGCCTTAAAAGAGGCACCCTTGACACTTTGTACAAATCAGTGATAATACCTATAGCAACATACAGCGCTGCTGCGTGGTTTGACAAGTCGTCCCACACGCACAACCTTAGAAACTTGAACGCCGAACGAAGAATAATACTACTGACTCTCACCAAGGCGTGCCGTACCACCGAAACAAATGCACTACAAACAATAAGTGGCAAAATGCCACTAGACTTAGAGATTACACTACAAAGCATCATAAACATTGTAAAAAGAAATAAGAAAATTAGCTGAAACAATTATAATTACAATCCAATAGCAGACCCAAGCAGGGAAACCCTCAATATAGAGGTTAAAATGATAAAAGAAGCAATAAAGCTGGAATGACAGAAAAGATGGGAATTGGCAAGTACGGGTAGGATAACCTACGGTTTCATTGGCGATATAACATACGCTACAAGAAACAAGTGGTTTAAACCCAGTAGAGAGTGCGTGTATATTCTGACCGGATACGGTCCGTTTAGGCGCACACTTCACACAAGGGGCGCCACGGAGGACGACAAATGTCCCTTCTGTGGAGAAAGCGAGACAAGCGCGCACATGCTGGTCATTTGCAACAGATATGATGATTTAAGAAGGCAAAACCTCTTTGAAATAGCAGGAAACACAAACCTTGATGTGTACCTGGAAACCAAAGCCAATTACCTGGGGCTTGTTGCTTTTGCAGCACGAGCCATTAAAACCAGAATTGCAGTACAAAACCAAAGCTGAAACCTATAATACAGACTAAAGGTAGGAAGGCAGGACCGCCTCCACGTGGTTTGGGATGGAAACGTCAGCCCACTGACGGCCAAAGGTCCTGCACAACACCCACAAACATAATATTTAAATTTGGGAAATAATCAATTATTAAGTAGACGCTACATAGCAATGAGTGAAAGCTCGAGCTATATGGAATAAGAATAAATAATGAATGAATGTTCCTATCTACTTTCTAGCGAAACCACTGCCAAGGGAACGGGATTGAAAAAATTAGCGGGGAAAAAAGACCCCGTTGAGCTTGACTCTAGTCTGGCATTGTAAGGAAACGTGAAAGGTGTAGCGTAAGTGGGTGATAGCAATATCGTCGGTGAAATACCACTACTTTCATCGTTTTTTTACTTACTCGATTGGGCGGAAAGCGTGCGTCGAGAACTTTCGTTCCGACTGTCACGGATTTCTAGAGCCAAGCGTGTAAGGGTGGTGTGAGGCTTCGCGCCGATCGCCAACTATACTCTAGCGTGATCCGATTCGAAGAAATTGCTAGGCCAGGAGTTTGACTGGGCCGGTACATCTGCCAAATAATAACGCAGGTGTCCTAAGGCCAGCTCAGCGAGGACAGAAACCTCGCGTAGAGCAAAAGGGCAAATGCTGGCTTGATCCCGGTGTTCAGTGTGCCCAGGGACTGCGAAAGCACGGCCTATTGATCCTTTTGGCTTGAAGAGTTTTTAGCAAGAGGTGTCAGCAAAGTTACCACAGGGATAACTGGCTTGTGGCAGCCAAGCGTTCATAGCGACATTGCTTTTTGATTTTTCGATGTCGGCTCTTCCTATCATTGCGAAGCAGAATTCGCCAAGCGTTGGATTGTTCACCCACAAATAGGGAACGTGAGCTGGGTTTAGACCGTCGTGAGACAGGTTAGCTTTTCCCTACTGATAAATCGTCGTTGCGATAGTAATCCTGCTCAGTACGAGAGGAACCGCAGGTTCGGACATTTGGTTCACGCACTCGGTCGAGCGGCCGGTGGTGCGAAGCTACCATTCGTGGGATTATGCCTGAACGCCTCCAAGGCCGTATCCTTTCTAGAGAAAGTAAGCAACGATATCTCTAGGAGTCTCGTGAGTCGAAAGGCTCAATACAATGTGATTTATTAGGTATTCGGCACACGCCGTTTATCGCACGAGCCATTTTTAGCCGAATGAGGCCCTGGACAGTGGCGGTATCCGTCCGTTATATCTGTCTTGCCTATAGCGGTCGATCATGGGTCACTAGTTTGATGTAGAGACTCGGAATCGTTTATAAACGACTTAGATACCTGGCGGGGTGTTGTGCTCGGCAGAGCAGTTACCACGCTGCGATCCGTTGAGACTCAGCCCTTGGCTTGGGGATTCGTCATGTTGGCTTGACGTCACCCCACACTATTAGAGCATAAGCCTTAAGCCCTACGTTGTAGCCGGTTACAGTATGCCA
Organism: Ctenocephalides felis; assembly: GCF_003426905.1. Classification (NCBI taxonomy): domain Eukaryota; kingdom Metazoa; phylum Arthropoda; class Insecta; order Siphonaptera; family Pulicidae; genus Ctenocephalides; species Ctenocephalides felis. Next base: position 117,947,547 of record NW_020538040.1, read on the forward strand.
CAATCATTTCAACTTTGCCGTCGAAAAATTGTGCATATTGTTAATTGAGAGAAATTTTGTTAATATGCTTTGAGAAGTTCAATTTGGTGTCAAAAATAACTCCACGGTCTTTTATACAAGTCACTTAATTTATTTTTTGGTTTTCTATATCGTAATCTTGTTGAACTGAATTGTGGGATCAAGATAGTATCATTGCTGCGCATTTTTTAGCATTTAACTTAAGTTTATTACTAATGCACCAGTTGTTTAATTGCGCAATGTCTTGTTGTAACGATAATCCATCATCATCATAATTTATAGTTTTATAGATTTTGAGGTCATCTGCATATAAAAGGTAATCAGATTTGAAGTCAGTGCCTATGTCATTAATAAAAATATTGAATAATATTGGTTCCAAGTGTGATCCTTGCGGTACACCAGATATCGCTTCGTATTTTTCAGATAAATGACCATCTAGTCTCACCTGTAGATGCCTGCCTGTTAAGAAAGATCTGACCAGAATATTGTGATCGACGAGATCAAACGCTTTACTGAAGTCTGTGTAGATTGTATGGACATCCAGGCCGTTGTTCATTGCGCCTAATATTTGTTCTGCATATAATAGTAGATTTGTTGTTGTAGATCTGCCACCACAAAAACCATGCTGTTTTGTGGTTATGATATTTTTAAAAGACCACGAAAATTTTGGTAGCACTAATTTTTCGAACAACTTAGAAATAGCAGATTGGATACAAATGGGACAATAGTTATCGGCTGTTGTTTTAGATACAAATTTATGGATTGGTGTTATATAAGCTGATTTCCAAGCTGACGGGAAACTACCGTGTTGTAAGGATTTAGCGAAGATGTGTGTGAGTGGTTCACAGAGGATGGCGGCGCAATTCTTGAGAAATGTGTTAAGTAATCCCTCTGGACAGGCTCCTTTTCTCACATTTAATTTGAATAGTAGATTAAATACTTCATCAGAACTCACATCTAGGTTTGAGAGGTCGGCGTCGATGATATTTGCTCCCATCTCATATTCGTTAGATGTAGTTTTATCAATGCTAGATGAATAAGTACTTTTGAAAAAAGATGCAAAAAGGTTCGCAATATTATGTCCTTCATGAGCCACTAAACCATTCCAAGTCAGAGTGTCAGGTCTATTCGAATGATTTTTTTTCTTTCACAAATGTCCAAAATTTTGTACTGTCAGATTTAATTTTATTTTCCATTTTGGTAATGTAGTTTTCATAACACTGCTTGCTCAATTTCTTGCAATCATACCTTAGTTGGCAGAATTCATTGTATGTGGATCTGAACTAATTTTTCTTGTACTCTGTATGTGTTTTTTTTAAGTTTAATGGTGGATATGAGTTCTTTTGAGAACCATCTGGGATTATTAGTGTTTTTGCAGGATAGGAGCGGAACAAACTCTAATAAACCATTATTTATTACTTTATATAGATTATCTACTTTTTCATAAATGTTGGTTGCCTTGTATAAATCGATCCAATTAGTGTTAAAAATAGTCATTCAGGCCAGCATAATCCGCTATATTAAATTGGTATGTAGGAGTCTTTTTTGAACGGAGATGTTTTTGGATGTTGATATTTTTGGACAAGGCTGGGTGATGAGTATCCTCATGAGTTAGAGCATGAGAACGCTCTAAGTTGCGTGTATATTACTGAAGCACAGGTCAAGCGTTTTTCCACTATGATTTTGAATGTTGTTAAATTGCCGATAGTTTAGTAGTGACAACTCTTTATAAACCAAGCACGAGCAATGCTCTTGCTGTAGGCTGCTGGGTAAATTATAATCACATGCGATTAATATACCTGCTTTTGTATATTTTTAGGATATTGATGTTATTGCAGATATATGCTCTTTATAAATTTCTACAGTTGATTTAGGAGGTAGGTAAACACAGCAGATAATTAGGTCATGTGGTGCAGTTTTAACTTTTACAAATACTTGTTCCATATTATTATTAGGAAGTGCAATCAACTCCGTTGAAAAACTCCGCTTCACTGCCACGAATACACCACCACCTCTTTCATATTTATCACTGATTTGATCTCTATCGCACCTAAGAATCGCATATGTGTTGTCGAGTACCTCGCAATCAGTTATATCAGACTTTATCCATGACTCTATAACACAAATTACATAGTTTGTTGCGCAGCATTTTCAGATGACTTAATTGTCTGGGCGTCATCTCATGTATCATAGAAACCCCATTTGGATCTTTAGTTTTTATTAAGATTCGAGCAGTTATTTCGAATGGGGTTTCAATTAATAATGGCCTGATTTTACCTGTAGTTGGTTTTCCAAGACGACGAACTTTAAAGTCTTTTGTTGTAATTTGTATGTCTTGTGGTAAGAGCTCAGTAATATTCCTCATGTTGTCTTGTAATCTGTCTTGTTTATTAGTTTTATTTCACTCTATTACGTTGAACACTATCACATTCCTTTCGCGTCTCTCACAATCGTTAAATTCGGCGTACCTATCATCTGCACTTACGAACTGTTCTTCAAGCGTTTTAACTTACTCCTCAACAGATGTCACTTGTGGTTTCAGTTGCTTACATATTTTATTAACTAAATCATTTTGTTCCAAAATTTTCAGTAGTTTTTTGTTCCTCACTTTTGAATGGAATAAAGTACTTACAAAATAACTTTTCCATTTCACTAATGGTAGAGTCATCTGAATCGTCTGATGTCGTGGCCCTAACCTCACTTTTGCAATGATTGCATTTCCATTCGTTGCCGTTTATTCTGTTATCCGTCCCATTTTTATGTCTTTAGATTTAATTTTTAAGCACTTAGCGTGGAACCACTTTTCACAACTCACACACTGTATATTAGAAATATTGTCATTAATTTGCTCAGAGCATAAATCATACACGAGTTTACTATGCGCCATCTTGTCTCATTTTTGAAGTCTTGTCTTATGAAGTTTCATACAATTCAATTCTGTACTACTGAATCAAAAGTCGAGATACTACATCGACAAGTTCATATAAGGTTTTACTAACTTCGATGCTTATGTCAGAGGTCAACACTGAGCAGTGGGAATCAAGCGGACCATGAGTTTTGAGAGAAACAAATGTTTATGACATTTTGTATAATTTTTATAATCATAAATTTTAATATATTTTTATAAACATGAAAATATTTTTATATAATTTTATATATTTCTATAAACACAATGAATTTTTATCTTTTTCTTTATAAAATGCAAAGAGAATAATGATAATTTTATTTACAAAAATGTAAAAAGTTAAGTAATTTTTGCAACAACTTTTACGTGCTACAAAGTTCGAGGCTAATCTAAAAACACATGTGGGTTACAAGATTTTTAATGGTCATTCAAAATTTACTGTGTGTGGGTAGGTAAGGCTTGGGTTTTATGACCGATTGAACTGGTAATGTTAGGAAAGGTTTGTATGGTCAAAATTAGTTATTCTAAGAGAAGATACATTTAGAAACATTATTGAATATTACTTGGTAATTATTGCAGGTATCATTTCCACTTTATTTACAATTTATTTTGTAAACAATATTGAACGTACGTTCTACACTGGTGGGTGATTTTAGGTCTGTATAAAAAGAATTTAGAGTTAGATCTATGTTACAAATTAACCTGATGTGGAAGTTACAACTAACCTTATGGAATTTTTCTTTCACACTGGGAATAGTTCTTTTATATATGGTAGGCAAACGTTGCCAAAAAATTGTTGTTCTTGTAACTTTTAATAGAAGTAGAAAAAAAAATTATACTATTAAAAATGTTGAAAATTTATACTATTGACAATTCTGTTAGCTTCCTGGACGTGACAATTATGAAAACTGTAGACAATCAAATTATTACTAATTGGTACCAAAAACCTACTTGGTTGGCCAGGTATTTGAACTTTCATTTTTACCACCCCTCTATTATGAAGATAGGTACTATTATAAATTTAGTCGACAACGCCATCTTTCTCTCAGATAAACAATTTTGGCTTTCCAATTTAACCTTAATTCGCACGATTCAAATCAACAATTCTTATCCTCTTCATCTCGTAAACTTCGTCACTACCAATAGACTAAAAATTCACAAGAGTATAAATTCTTCTTCTTTATTTGAATTTATAATATATTACATAATTGTGAATTTCTTCTTTAACTTTTCTTCTTATTGATCAGTAACTTCTTGATTAGCTGGTAAACCAAGATTTGTAATTAACTTATTGATTAATTTTGCGTTGTCATTATTCCTCTATTTTTAACTCCAATTCTGATTTAATGTTTTTTTGCTTTTCAGCTCTGCTTTTACGTTCTTCCTTTTTGAGATTAGACCACGCTCCATATGCAGCCTTTCTTGCCTCTTGTTTAGCTTCTCTATACTTTTCTAATCCCATATTATTGTTGGACCATTTGTACTACATCTGAAATTATGTCATTTACAAATATACTGAGATTATATATATTGAGATATATTATATATTGAGAAATATTAGAAAGCGCTGGATATTTCTTACTGTGATCTGAAGCTACTTTATCTTCCAAAGAAGATAATTATTGGCGAGCTATATGTAAATCTTGTATTAAATCGAAGTTTTGAGATTCTAGTAATGCTATTGAGTTTATTTATGGCATAAGAATTCTAATTTCACTGATTTGCTGTTTCCTTCTGTGTTAGGAACTTCTTCTGATTTTGCAACCCTGTTGTTGAGTTCAAACACTTTCTAGTTTAGCTAAACTAGAGTTTGATGCGCATCCAAAATATTTCGTGAATACACCTGTTTCTGAAGATACTTAATTTGTTTTCTAGTGTTAGCTCTAGTTTCACTTAATAACTATTGTTATTTTATCATATTATTCTCCTCCAATTTTGTAATAGTATCTTGTAATAATATTTTTTCTTGGCATTTACTTTCCAAGTGAGTTTTATTTCCTTAATTTCTTCTTTTAAATTATTATTTTCATTATCCTTGATAATAATATAAGCTTCCGATAATTAATTTTCTAATAGTTGAACACGATTTTGCATCTCAGAAATTCGTTTATTGTTAACATTTACATTTTACTGGCATTTTTTAAATTTCTTGATACCTTTTATGGGCGTTTTAGAGTTTTGTTGCGATCCCTGTATAATCATTAACTGAATGTTAGCACTTAATTCATTGATTTTATTTTCTTGCTGCAAATTTATTTCAGATAATTTTTTATTTTCATTTTTAAGTTGAGCGATTTCTTTCTCATTTAGCAAGAGGTTTCGTATATTCATTGAACTTTTCTTAAAAATTCTTATAATCAAGATCAAGTTCATCGTTCCTGCCTAAAAGATTTTCAAGTTGTTCATTTTTTAACTCGAGTCCTTTTTCTAATTCAATCATTTCTTCATTTACGTTTTCATTTGTTGAATTATTTTCATAATTGTGTAATTTTCTCACTAATACGCTAAATCGTTCTTCAAGACATTTATCCTCTTCTTCTATATTTTTATCTCTTACCTTAATTTCAAATTTAAGTTTGTCGATTTCATTTTTATCCATATTTGATTTACCTTCATTATCATTATTTAAGTTTTGTAGCAAATCATTATCTTTCTCTAATTGCTCATTAGAGATCAATAATTCTTTAACTTTAACAAAATTTTGTTTCTTCTAGTAAATCATTAGTATTTTGCTGTTTCTTCTAGTTTTTCCTAAGTTTTGCTTAGGAGGTTTTAAATTCAGAATACTTTCTTGAGCAAATTGTTTTATTGTTTTATCTTCAACTTGCTCCACGGTTTCATAAGCTTATTCCATTATTTTCTTTTTCTATAAAACCATATTTTTGTTCTTCATATTCCTATTAATTGTCATCAAAATCATTCTCAGTAGCTTTATTATTTTTGTTCTCAGATAAAATTATGTTCTTATTCGATTGGTTTTTATTGCTTACATTATATACCAACATTTCATGATCTTTATTGTCTTCATCAAAATGTTTATCTGTTTGTTTATTGACTTTACGTTTAAATATTTCACAATCATTGTGAAGTGTTTTACCTACATCATATTCAAAGTCATCTGAATAATCTATAATATAATTTGTATATGGTTGGCAATCTGTAAATTCAAAAGAAATTTGATGATCGCTTCGAAACGGTAACGCGACTTCAAATCTTCCGTTCGAATCTCTACTGACAGTTAGCTCAAATATTTCTTCTGCTGCATTATTTTTTTTGCTTTCAATTAAATCATCTATTGCAGCTAAAATTTTGCAATATTTAGTTTGAACCGCGTCGCGATCATTATCGTTTTCGAATTTATCGAAATTGATACATCCTAATTCATATTGCGCTACGTTATATTTTTTAAATTTGACTTCTAAAATTTTAGATATATAAATCGCAAGGCTTAACATACAAAATGAATAAACCTGTGTATTGGAAAAATATTATCAACCTAATATTGGCAAAACAAATTGTATTGGAAAAAGTAATATTTGGGCTTACTCACTTACACTGAATTAGTAAGTTTTCGACTTCTTTCAAAAAAATCTAGCAATACATTACATGGCAAAACAACGTTTGTCGGGTCAGCTAGTATATATATATATATATATATATATATATATATATTAGGTTGTCAAATATCTCCCTTCCGCTTTTTTGCTATTGGTTTATGATACAAAAAGGCGGAAGCGAGATATTTGACAACCTAATATATATAATATATATATATATATATATATATATATATATATATATATATATAAAGTAGATTTAATATCATTAAATTTTTAGAAACAAATCTGGACAAAGAACAAATTTATTGAAATATGAACTTGTTGAACATCAACTACATATTTACAATTACACTGGAGTTATTTTTTGGCTAAATAGTCAGAAGCACTTGGCATAATGTTATAACATTTCTTTAAAATAGTAGTTTACAATATTTGGATATAAAACTATAATATTTATTAATCCTTCATCATAATAAATGAATAATGGTAAAATTTCTTTTTGCAGTTGTCCACTGGTGCATGGTCCATTTCGCCACTACATTCTGAACGTCCTTTGGATTGCTATAAATTTGATCTGTGTGATGCTAACATTGTTTCATTTGCGAAAACTGCACAGGGACTTGACAAAGGTAAAAATATTTTTTATAATATCGTGCAGTGAGTACGAAATCCAAAAATTTAACACAAAATAAGTATTTAATATTAAAACCTCAATTAAATTCCTCAGAAATTATTTTGCATATGTCCAATAATGATTTTTGACCACCAAATAACAATTTTTTTTAACTCTTGTTGGATCTTCAAAAGCGTTGGACCTGACAGTTTTTTTGTATTTTGCAAATTGGACGCTACGTTCTTTCAAACACTGAGTTGCCTATCTCAGCAATTTTTGCTACGTTTTCTACGTTTTCAAAACCACCGGACCTGCCCTTGCCAAAAGCTGATCAACAATGTCAATAACATACCCGGCTTGATCATACTGTAAGGTCAATTAACTTGTCGCCGTAATTTCAATAGTTTCAAATAATGCGTGTTGAAACAGAAAGGATTTCAAGAACAACCACAAGTTAATCAAATCGGAGTCTCTCTCATGGGATGAGACACGCAACCATGCGCCTCATCCGGATTACGATCAAACTCATTTTTTAATCCGTGTATTTCATACACTGTACAATTGTTCAAATAAAAAAAGTCAACTAGTGAGGCGCATGGCATCGTGCCTTAAGACAAATTGCTGAAACTTCCTTTACCGTAATAAAACAGTTGAAGAATGAAAATAATCAATAATTGTTTTGAAGATTTTCAAATAGATTATTTATTATAAATACATACTGTTGTGGGGAATCAAGCAAGTAGGTAATGGACCCTCACTTGTCATTTTCATATCATAAAATTTTATAATCAATAAATTGTTTATATTTTTATACAAATGGAATTTATATTTTTGTATACATAACTATTTCCCATACTGGTAATTTACGACGTTGGTGATGAAGACAGAGAAGGAGAATGAATCGGGAATTGCAAAATATAGACTTTAGCACCATAATCACTGGTCTTCTGTGGCTAGTTAAAATGTACGTCCAGTCCTCGGGTCATCGCGAGTTAACGCATTTACTCTACTTACACCGGTCTTCCGTTGGTATACCCATTTTGTATACCCAGACCTCAATGTTATTGCTGACACAAAAATTAATTTTGAGTCTAGACTTTGGGTCATGAATTGAATTCACTATCAAATAGTTTATTGAAATCACAATTCAACCTCTCCTTGTCCGTTAACTCACCAAATCGTCTTTTGATTCATAAGACTTTGGAACTGCATCTGGCCAAAAAGATGACTCTTTAATACGCTCTCCTTCGAATTACATCCGATTCGAGAATCCGATGTATAATCCAAAGGGCTACAGAAGTCTAAAAGATTAATATAATCATTGCGAAAATCCATATTTTAACAGAGCGTCATCTGTTTACCCAAAATTTTATAGAAATAAAAATGAATACAGTAGATGGAGGCTGGTTCAGGAAATTCATCACGTGAGTTATATTCAAAACCATGTGCAGAGTGTGAAGATGATAGAAGATGGAATTGCCTACCATACGGTGGATCTAACGACGAAACTGTCATTTATACCATTGGATAAATTACTAATTGACCAGTACCACAACACTGCTATAATCTGCTTTCCCACCATATATTTGTAACGTGTTTCCCTGTATTTTTAAACTGGTTAGGTCAACACTGGGCAGGGAGATGTGGGAAATCAAGCAAGCAGGGAATGGAGACAGAAACAAAATCACTTGTCATTTTCATATCATGAAATGTTATAATCAATAAACTGTTTTTATTTTTATACAAATGGAATTTATATTTTTATATTCATAACTATTTTCTATACTGTAAATTTATAAGTGCTTTTTAAATTGGGCGATGAGCGTATTTTATGAACAACTTATGTGTACGTTTACAAGAGTCCATTTTTTTTTATTCAGATTTTTTCGATAACTTAGAAATTTTCTGATAATTTAGAATTTTTTTCAAAATTTTGAAATTTTATTCGAAGTTTAAAATTTTTTCGAATAAAAAAAAACGTTTTTTTTAAAAAAAATTGAGAGTTCGGAAATTTTTAACAATATTCGATTTTTTTTTAATTTTTGAAATATTCTTAATTTTTTTTAAGAAATATTAATGTTTATAATTTTTTTTAAATTTAGTTTTTATTTGAAAATGATGAAAAATTGCGAAAATTTGAATTTTTGAATTTGATTTTTTTTTATTTTTCAAAATCACTAAAATTCCGGTAAGTGCGTTTTTTGCACACTATCTACTCAATCAAAATGTTATTTGAATTAATCAAATTGGATAATCCGTTCTCTCAAAAACTGCATAACCGTTTTTATACCATTTACTCTCCAAACCTCCGAAACGGCAAAATTGCCTTTAGCAAAAACGCTTCGCGATCGAGTACAAACCGAATGATTTTTTAATCATACAAATCGGTTATTCCATACTGTCGAAAATGTCGAGGACATTTGTTTGCACCATACAAAAAACTTAAATATTGAAAATCTTGGTACGAAACCCAAAAAGGTTCACGCAAATGTTTACGTACACATTATTAAAATCTCTATAAAATATATTTGATGTACCGCTTGACCTGCCTTCTTAAATATATTAGCAGTTGTTCATTGCGTCAATACAAGTAAAATATTTTTTGAATTATTAAAATCGGAAGCTACGTTCTCTTAAAAGCTGCATTACCGTTTTTGGCACCTTTTGCCCCGTATCTTCGGAACGGCTAGACCTGCCTTCGCCAAAAACTAATCAGCACGTCTCTTTATCAATACGAATCGAATGTTTTTTGAATTATTCAAATCGGTTGATCAGTGTTCCCGAATAAGTCGACGAAATTTTGTATCCGCACACACACACACACACATACATCCGTTTTTTCTCTATCGCGGTTATGAAGACCAATTAATTTATTCTAATAGTTCATAAAAAATTTAATACTTATTTGAAGGCTCTTACAAACATCGAGATGACAAATAAGTGAGAGACCAAAAAGAAATAAAAGCGCATTGGTTTGCAATGATAACCTTTTCCAACTCACGACCCTTAGATCCCCATGCTGTGCTCTTGCAGTTGAAGTCACCGCCTACCATAAATCTTGGACCCAGTGTATTAAAAAATTCTTGAATCTGTACAGATTTTATATTGTGTCTAGGAGGACTATATATAGCAGAAAAGGATATGTCATAAGGCAGTGCTCTTACTATAACAGTTGTAGCTTTGAGGTGTTTAGTACTGAATTTAGCAGTCTCGTGATGGATTAAGTTGGATTTAACCAACACTGCACTTCCAGCATGACTTGCTCCATCTGGATGCGGAGTGTGATATGTCGTATAACCAGAAATTCTGAACGTAGCTTTGTCTGTTAAGTGAGATTCACTAATTATAAATATATCATTTTGGTATTCTTGTATAAAATATTTCAATTCTGCTTTGCGTTGGTGGATGCCATTGGCATTCTATAAGCCTATTTTTAGAAATTTGTTTATTGTTTTATTTTGCCCACGATTAGTAATAACATGTTTATTATTATGCTATTTTGTTGAATCATTTGTTTCATAACATCTTTAAATTCAATGATGGCTGATGTTAATGTAGTCATATCGTAAGAATCGTGTGTTTGTGATCTGAGTATTTGGGCGTAACTTGTGTGCAGTGAAGTATTGTTTGCAGGTATTGGTCGAACTCGTCTTCTTGAAGCGGTGGCCTTTGGTTGGTTTGGAAGTTGGGAGGAGAATTTTTTTCTGTTTTTGTCGAGATTGTGGAAAAATTTGCAGCCCTTGTAGTTGGCAGGATGAGCGCCGCCGCACAAAAAAACAGCAACCTGGAGTGTCTTTGGATTTTTTTACATTCTGAAGTAGGATGAAAGTCTCCGCATTTTACGCAGGCGTACGGGCGGTTGCAGTAACTTCTTAAGCGGCCATAGAGCTGGCAACTATAACATTGGATGATATCTCTTGTTCTCCTTGGAGGCTCGAAGTTCAGATAGTAACCCTCAAGTCTCCATTCATCAATTTGATGATCTTAGAAATAGTAGTGATGCTGGGTGCAGGTTCTACATCAACAAATAAAACGTTTAAGAGTTTTTTTGTTATACGATTCTTCAGGTTATTAATGCTTCTGACTTTATGTCCATAATTTTCGATAGCAACTTTTATGTCATTGACATCTGTCAAATAATGAATATATTTGAGCACTACTCGGTACGACCTCTCAATACTAAGTTGTTATGTGTGAAATACGACTTTACTTTCTTACATAAACTTAACTGAATTCCTATTTTGGATAAGGTTTTTGAAATATATTTGTCAGATTTTGATACAACACTGAGTGATCTCAAAGTGTCTGTAAAGTCGATGACGTTATAAATATAGATTGGTGGAGGAAACACAGTTTTAGCGACCGAGCTATCAGGTAAACCCACATTGTCGTTAATGATATTGCGTGATCTATCGAGAGTATTATTTGATAATATACTGTATCTATTTGATAGTTGTACCACGGTGTAACCAGTATTATCGGCGTTAACTATACGCTTCTTATTGCTAGATGATGAAACTACTACTTGCCACTTGTTGGGATTGACCGGAACGTCATTGTATGATCTATCAAAACTGTCGTTGATACATATATTAGTCTCTCTTGATATGTTGTTTAAATTTTCTAGCGTACTTGTTGATTCGTAAGATTTTTCTGACAAAAATTCACTATCCATTACTGTATGATTCATTTCAATTGCATTTGTATTATTGTCACTGCACAATATGTTTATCGCGGTACCAACTGTATTACGGATAATACCACAGATACTCGGATTAGTGTCCATCGGTTGGACTATGACCAGTCCTCGGGTCGAACAGGTACTCGGATTAGCATCCGGCGGTCGGACTATGATCTGTCCACGAGTTGAACAGGTTCTCGGATTAGGGTCGCGCGGTCGGCCAAAGGCCTGCCTATGGGCCCTCGATGGCATAACTCGGATTATAAATACACTTGTAATTGAACGATGGGCAGTCTACGATGTCTGGCAACAGACTGAAATACAAATTTAGGGGCTAATGCTCTGGTAAAATAGATCGTAACATGACGTTGTTATGGCAGTAAAAACGGTGAAAATGTTATGTATTTGCTGTGCAGTCAGGCGTTTTAGATATAAAATCTATCCTATAAAATGCACAAATGTCGAAACAAAAGTTGAATGAAACTGAATCTTTCTAGTGTGCATTTATAACTGAGGACTATACGTCCAAGTTTGTCCGGAACAGTCACGGATTTTAATCTAGTTTAAGCAATACTTGTCTCGGATTCAGAACTTTTGTCTTGTATCATCCCAGTTTCTCGAAAGTATAGGTTCAAATTTTATCATCAAAGAAGGTAGATCAAGTATAACCAGGATACACACTCACGATATCAATTTTAATCGTGCATTTTTAAAAGCAATCGGGCATAATTCTCCTGCCGCCTGGAAAATCATACAAAAAGGCAAAAAACCACGAAATGAAAGTGCACACAAGCGGCGCACTAAAGAATAAATATGATGCTTTAACGGACAGAACGGACATGGAGATTGAGGATTATAAGAAGGTACCATCTAAAACAGCACCGCCGAAAAAAAACCAGTTGAGCGAGGAAAAAATACCTTTCATTATTATAAAGGCAGAATTGGAATTAAATATTATTCGCCACATCCAAGAGACAACAAAAATAAATTTTAGATATCAATTTCTGAAATCGAATTTACATAAAATCTTCACAGATTCAATTTTAGACCATGAAGACATCAAAAACATTCTGCGTGAATGTCACTACCCTTTTTATATCTACTCCAAGCAGCAATACTTATGTAAACTAGTGGGGCGCATGGCATCGTGCCTTAAGGCAAATTGCTGGAACTTCCCGTTTCGTAATTAAACATTCGAGGACTGAAAATAATCAATAATTGTTTTGAAGAATTTTAAATAGATTATCTTATATATAAAAATGGATCGCAAAATGTGTTGGTAAGCGCATAACTCAACAACGCCTGGACCAATTTGGCCAATTCTTTTTTTAAAATATTTGTTTATGTCCAAGGATGGTTTTTACGGCGAGAAAAAATCGAATAATCGTCGGGAAAACCCTAAAAACAGCCCTTTTCTAACTAATACAAATAATCGTAGTCAGCTTCTCAATATTATTTTTTTTGTTTTATTTTCGGCAGGCGATAAAATTGGTATGGCTTTAAAGAATTTGACTTCAAGTCATATAGGATTAAAACAATCAATGTCAATGTCCATTTGCCGCCCTTGCCGGTGGTGTTTCTTCTTCTTCTAGCATTTTCTGTTATACTTTACTGAGTGTGCTTTTGTTTTGTTTGTAGTGTTTTGTTATCTACCTATGAATAAATAGTTATTGCACGTGACACAATATTTTAATAATGCCTTCTATAAGACGAGGCAATTTAAGTAGAAGAACACGAAATGATACAAACCAAGCTAATTACCGATCTAATCGTACTGCACAAGAACATGACAACCAAAAATGAACATGAAAGAATTAGAATTCAACTAATAATCGAGCAAGTTTGAATCGAACTGCTTTCAGTTACGATGTGTCAATTGGAATTGGTGCAGAGAATTTCAATGATGAAGTTACTCAATACCAAATGCGCCGCTATGTTAGTAGTAATAAAGCAATTTGGCGAATATTTTGTTTTCCAATTCATAAGAGACACCCTTCTGTTATTCAATTAGCTCTAAAATAAATTTTAGATATCAATTTCTGAAATCGAATTTACATAAAATCTTCACAGATTCAATTTTAGACCATGAAGACATCAAAAACATTCTGCGTGAATGTCACTACCCTTTTTATATCTACTCCAAGCAGCAATACTTATGTAAACTAGTGGGGCGCATGGCATCGTGCCTTAAGGCAAATTGCTGGAATTTCCCGTTTCGTAATTAAACATTCGAGGACTGAAAATAATCAATAATTGTTTTGAAGAATTTTAAATAGATTATCTTATATATAAAAATGGATCGCAAAATGTGTTGGTAAGCGCATAACTCAACAACGCCTGGACCAATTTGGCCAATTCTTTTTTTAAAATATTTGTTTATGTCCAAGGATGGTTTTTACGGCGAGAAAAAATCGAATAATCGTCGGGAAAACCCTAAAAACAGCCCTTTTCTAACTAATACAAATAATCGTAGTCAGCTTCTCAATATTATTTTTTTTGTTTTATTTTCGGCAGGCGATAAAATTGGTATGGCTTTAAAGAATTTGACTTCAAGTCATATAGGATTAAAACAATCAATGTCAATGTCCATTTGCCGCCCTTGCCGGTGGTGTTTCTTCTTCTTCTAGCATTTTCTGTTATACTTTACTGAGTGTGCTTTTGTTTTGTTTGTAGTGTTTTGTTATCTACCTATGAATAAATAGTTATTGCACGTGACACAATATTTTAATAATGCCTTCTATAAGACGAGGCAATTTAAGTAGAAGAACACGAAATGATACAAACCAAGCTAATTACCGATCTAATCGTACTGCACAAGAACATGACAACCAAAAATGAACATGAAAGAATTAGAATTCAACTAATAATCGAGCAAGTTTGAATCGAACTGCTTTCAGTTACGATGTGTCAATTGGAATTGGTGCAGAGAATTTCAATGATGAAGTTACTCAATACCAAATGCGCCGCTATGTTAGTAGTAATAAAGCAATTTGGCGAATATTTTGTTTTCCAATTCATAAGAGACACCCTTCTGTTATTCAATTAGCTGTGCATTTAGAAAATGGGCAAAGGGTGTACTTTACAGCAGTGAACGCAAGTCAAATATGCAAATCAGTTAAGAAATTTACAACGAAGCATTGATTTCAATTGAAGACATGTGCTTGATGATGTCAAACAAAGTATTAATTTACTTAGGCCTGGCCGCGCCCAATCGTCCAATGCATGATGCTTTTAACCAAGAGTTGCATCGAGAAAAACTGTATGAGCTCAACAATTTGAAAGAATTAATCGAAATAAATGTTCCACTGTTGAATGAACAACAGAGGTATGTATTTGATATTCTTATGAAAGTAACAAATGATGGAACTGGGGGGATTTACTTCTTAGATGCGCCTGGTGCTACAGGAAAAGCTTTTTAGATTTTATTAATATTAGCAACAATTCGCTCACAAAACAAAATTGCACTTGCACTTGCTTCATCGGGAATCGCAGCTTCTTTACTCAAAAGTGGTCGAACAGCCCATTCAGCTCCAACAATGAAACAATGAAACTCCAACTTGCAACATTTCGAAGAACTGTGCAATGGCTAAGGTTTTGCAGCAATATCAATTGATTGTTTGGGATGAATGTACGATGGCACATACAAAATCTTTTGAGGCTTTTGGGCAGAACCTTTAAAGACCAACAGAGCAATCAGAACCGATTTGGTAGATTTTTTTTGACAGGACAAAGTCTGTCGGGTCAGCTAGTTTATTATAAATACATACTCTTAATTTATAATTGCTTTTTAAATTGGGCGATGAGCGTAGTTTATAAACAACTTATGCGTACGTTTATAAAAGTCCATTTTTTTTAAATTAGATTTTTTTTATAATTTAGAAATTTTTTGATAATCTAGAATTTTTTTTCCAAATTTTGAAATTTCTTCCAAATTTTGAATTTTTGTCAAAATTTTGAATTTTTTTTTGCAGTTCAAATTTTTTTGAAACATAAAAAAAAGTTTTTTTAGAATATTTTAAGAATTTGGAAATTTTTGAAAATATTCGATTTTTTTTTAATTTTCGATATATTTTCAAATTTTTCGGTTCGAATGGATCAAAAAGTATGTTGTTAAGATAGATTAAAAGTGTAAGTGTAAGTCCGTGATCCGGCGAGATGCTACCGAACTCTATTGAAACACTTGCACTTTGTCGAAGGACCAGATATATTTAGTTATTGGCTATATCAGACCGATTGAATAATAAAAATAAAAGATGATAAATAAATATTTAATTATTGTATATTTGAAAGAATATTAAGACTTATAGATGATATGTTAGATAGTTGAAGTTTGAATTAGATGTTATAGCTTTGAGTGTTAATTTACGACTGATGGATGTTAGATGATATTTTAGTTGACACTAAAGCCCGGTGCACACGACGCTAGTATTCCTTGTAACATGATTTCTACCGTAACAGGATTTCTAGCGAGCAAGAATTTTGCGCCAGATTTTCACTTATTTTATTATTAATATTAATTTCGTGCATTTTCAAATAGATTATTATAAATATATACTGTGAATTTCACAATTTATATTTTATAGGTCTAAAATACACTAATGCTTATAAGTGTACAAACAGGGAATTGTATGAATTGTAAACAAAAACATGTATGTATCGCATCTGATTAGAATTAGGTGAAACAATAATAATTAAAAGATAATAAAATGCTTCAGTTTAAGGGGCACAACTAGTGTGAAATTTTCAAAAAGTTGAATTTTCAATTTTTCATATTTCATAAATCGATACCTTAAATAGTTTTTGAGTATATACATAGTATATAGTATAACAATCATTTTATCTTTAAACGCGTTTTTCTCGAAACAGCATTTTACGAATTTGCTGCAGCGATTCCTCAAAAACAAATGATCCGATCACTATCAATTTTATTTGTACATGTTTTATATATAGTTCTCCGTAAAATAAACTATCGATTTTTTGATAGGATCAAAAATCGAATTTTGGCAGTCCAAAAACTTTTTTTTTAAAAAACGCCGCCATTTAATCAATTTTTGATTTCTGTTTTATCGTAGTTAATTTTGCAGACAATATTATCTAGTTTAACGATTTTTTTTTTTGGATTTGATCCACGTAGAAGACAGGAATCACTGCAGCAGTGAAGGGCCTTTTTTGTGCCGTTGGAAATCGACGATAACATAAAAGATATTTGTTTTTATTCTTCAAAAATTTTGAGATGTGCTGATTAGTTTTTGGCAAAGGCAGGTCCAGCAATTACAGAGATGAAGAGCAATAAGTGCAAAAATATAAATCGAGTTTTTGAGAGAACGGAGCATCCGATTTGAATGAATCTAAAAACATTCAATTAGTAATGATTGGGAGAAGTGGTATTTAGTTTTTGGCAATGGCAGGCCCAGCCATTTAGAAGATATAGAGCTAAATGTGCAAAAGATGGCAGTTTTTGAGAGAACTAAGCGTCCGATTTAAATGATTTAAAGAACTTCCTGCTTGTTTTAACGAAATAATTGATTTTAGAGAAAAAATTTCTTGTTTAAAATTTTTTTTTCAAAAATTTTTTTTTTTCGAAAAAATTTTTTTTTTGTATATCGAAAATAATTCATATTTTTATTTTAATTCTGTTCTAATATTTTTTACACAAATAATTTCAACTTTCCAATTCAGTTTATGTAATTCTTATAAATATTAGACAATGTTACAATATTTATAATAATCTATTTTAAAACATTTAATATTCCTCGATCATTTCGTTAGTGTACGGGAAGTTTCAGCAATTTGCTTTAAGGCACGATGCCATACACCCCACTATTTTTTTTTAATTTTGAGTATTTTTGCAAATTTCGAAATTTTTGAAATAAAACGATTTGATTTTTTTTTAATTTTTTGGAAATTTTGAAATTTTTTGATATTTCAGATAAAATTACGAAAATTTGAATAAAAAATGCATATTTAAATTTTTTCGGAAATTTGAATATTTTAAAATTATTGAACTGCCTTTCCTAAACTAATCATTTATTCACGCCGCTATGTATACACAAATATCTATTTACAAAATAAAAACTAAACGCTTTCAAAATCGAAGTACATGAATCAAGTACGCATCGATATTTACGTGACAAAATACAGCTTTCCTATTGGACACTGAAGGTATCGGCCACGAGATAGTTCATCTCTCGCCGAATAGGACATGCTCTAGTCCTAAAATACGGCTGGAATTTGCGAGGACATAAGTTGTTATGAAATCAAATTCCGACGTTGCTAAGGCAACGTTTTTACATAGAAATTATGATGAGTATACCGCCGTTGTGAATGCGTGAAATCTAGCAGGCCAGATCGCAAATTATGTCGCGCAAGATCGTAAATTATGACTTATCATGTCGTTGCTAGAGTAACAAACAAACAAAAACTGTCCAGCATAAAAACTGGCGTCGTGTGCACCGGGCTTAAATTATATAGATTTTACAATTTTATACATTTTTCTGATTGGTCGATTTTGTAGAATTAATGACATTCCCTTACAATTTTGGATTCAATCAGTAGCTGTTACATTCGTCAACCAATCAGGTATTGGTCGGTTATTGCAGGATTCGTAGAAATAAAACTGGGTACACGTAATGCGAGTTTCTTGAAAATATATTAATTGCAGGATGATATAGTTAGGGACAGGTGATTAAAATTCTTGGAAAAATGGATTACTGATATGATGACCGATTTTGGGACAGGATGCGTAACAATGAAAGGGATTATTTTATCGTTTTAAATTATATAATAAGGGATGAGGGTTTATTATCGCTATCCTGCATGAAGATAATAAAATATAATAATTAGACCAGGGTTGGGAATGAGGCGTTAACATGCCCCCGGACTTAAAAAATTATGAGGAATTAATTATGAATATTTTTTAACGTTACTTAATCCTAGTTTTATATAATTGCTTATAATAATGTTAATGTTTTGAAAGTTGAGAGATAGCACATGATATGTGATGTTGATAATAGATTGATTAATGATAATGATAATGGTTATGAATATGATATTAAGTTATTCACTGACACTTCACCAGGGTCCTTAAAATTGTCCAAATGTTTATAATGATTGTTCACTGACATTTCACCAGAGTCGTTAAAATGTCTAAATGTTTCAAATGATTATTGATAGTTGACACTGCACCATACTTTATTTATTTAATGTTTCAGATAATTTTTGATTATTCGGTAATACACAAATTGTTTCTTATGTTTAATATTGATCATTTCCACCGTTTCACAATGTAATCACACAAAAGTTAGTTATTAGATTTCACAATGTTTTTGTTTATTTTTACTTTTACCACTCGAATGATGCCGCCGTCCTTAGGGTGCAGATTTGTGATAATGCCTAATTGCGGTCGTAGTGGTTTTAAAATTTAATCGAGGAGTAGTACCATACTACCGAATTTAGCTTACAATAAGTTTTGATGCATTTTTGTGCGTATTCTTGCACAACCGCTTCTGATGATAATGCGTTGTTCTCTGATGAAGTTGATAGCATATTGTCAGAGATTTCAAGCACGCATGGATTTAGGATTGATGTTGGTGGTTTGTCAATTAGGAAATGATAAGGGTTTGAAGGATTGTAAATATTTGGATTGGAGCCAAGTAGAGATAATGACATAATTTAGTATTGTTTCAATCTGTGCTAATAATTTGCGAGATTTACTGGAGCATGCGGTAAATTGTTTCAAAGCTGCTAAAAAAAAACATTCCGCGGTCAAAGCAGATACTGGTTCAACGTGATTAAACTTTGAACAAAACACGCAAACCAACATTATATGCCTTATACCTTTTATCGCTTATCGTTTCGGCGATCCTTTAGAATTATTGAATTGAATATTTGCGCTATTGCGGCTAAGATTGATTTTTTGAATTATAGTTATATTTTTAGTATTAAATTCAAAGCAATCAGAAATTGAATTAAATGCCCTGACTAATGTTTTAATAGATTTACCGCCGATAATAAGAAAAGAATTCTGATAGTTTAAAAAGAATAAATTGATATATAAAGAAAGATAGATTGATAGTTAGAATTGAATTTATTTCATATTCTTCATATTTTGCTTGATTTAGGTTAGATATTGAATTTTGTTTATTTGAATTTGATTCTTTAGTGATATGGCTATAGTTGATAAGTAATCGACATAAAAGACGTTTTTAATAATATCGCTTTCTAGGTATTGAATAATATTCTCGAGTTTTAAAATTATCGTTATTTTTAAGCGAGTTTTTTATGATAAATCGAGCGTCGTTTGATTTGAATGCATTAGAAATAGAGTGTTTGCATTGATTTTTGTTTTTGGTTATATGTTGAGCTTTAACTTCCGAAAACCTATGCACCGGTAATTCTAATTTTGTTGAATAATTACACATAGTCAAAGATGTCGGTTCGCTTGATGGTACTTTGCCTACTACAACCCAACCTAATCTTATATTATGAAGAATCGGTTTATTGTTGCCGAGATTTATGCTCCCATTGCAATAGATTTTCCAAAATAATTCAGAACCTATTAAGAGATCTATCTTATCACCTATGTTAAATGCGGGATCTGCTAATTTTAAGTGTTTGGGAGTTTTAAAATTGTTTGATTTGAATGATGCCGCTGGAATATTGGAGGTTATGTTTTCCAGAATCAAACATGATAATTTTGATGAAAAATTCAAGACGCGTGATTTTAATGTTACAGTTGCTTTTTCTTTTATTTTTGAAGAATTTTGGTTAATACTGCTAACTAACATGTTTACGTTTTGTTTGTTTAATCCGAGTTTATCGGCAAATTCTTTAGTAATGAAATTAGACGTTGATCCAGAGTCAAGTAGAACTCTGCATACTCTCCATTTGTTATTAGAATCAAAAACGTTAATTAGAGCTGTAGGTAAAAGTATTTGATTTGAATTATTTTCACTATAACATGAAACATTTTTTATAGTATTTTGGGTTGGATTCGTTGATGAATTTTCGTTTTCTATATGTAATAAACTGTGATGATTTTCGTTGCATATATTGCATCAATTTAAAGAAAAGCAGTTTTGAGTGGTATGATTGTTTCGTAAGCAATTCACGCATAAATTTAAATTTTTTACTTTAGATAGCCTAACTTCGGGAGATAATGTTTTCAATTCTTCGCAATAAAATGGCGAATGATGGCTACGATTACAAAATAAACAGTTAATGTTGTTTGTTGCCGCATATGATTTAGTTTCAGTCAAATATGTCAAGTTTTTATGTTTGTTGTTGTTAGATTCGTTAATATTATTTGATTCAAAAACTTGACATCTTTGATTTAAACGTTATGAGCTCGGAAAACGTTACAAGCTCAGAGCCTTTGTTTAATGATATTTCCCATTCTTGACGGGTTTTGTTATCAATTTTTGATAGAAGTAAATAATTAATTGATGGATCCCAATATTTGGTAGGTTGTACTAATGCTTTTAGACACCTTATATGCTTATTGAATGTGTCTATTAGATCGCAAAGACTTTTGCCAGATTCAGATGGAATCGACGGATAATTGAATAGTGATTTGATATGATTATTTACGATAAGTTTTTTATTCTCATACCGCGATTTTAGCAATTCCCAAGCAATGCTGTAATTGTCCGCGGTAGCAGGTAATATTACCTGCTTCGCCCTTTAGGCAGGATTTTAGATAATGGAACTTTTGGGAATTGCTAATATTTTGGTCGTTGTGAATAATCGAATTGAATAAATTATGGAATTGTAACCAATTTAGATAAGTACCGTCAAAATGAGGTAAATTAATGACTGGTAATTTAATATTGTTTGTTTGACTAAAATTGTCACCGATGCTACTACTTGAACTAGATATTGTTTTAAATTTTTTAATATTTCTTTCTAAAGTTAAGATACATTTACTATAAGTATTATGAAAATCACACATTGCAGTATTCATTAGTTTGTTTGTTTGCTCACCACGATCAATAATGCTTGCCATTTCGATGAATAGATCCTGAAATGTATTCAAAGAGGGCTTTAACTCCGCTAAAATATGTTCAAATTCTGATATATCTGTTTCACTACTTGCATTTTCTCCTATTCCTTTACAAAAATTATCAATTTGGGTTAAACAAAATTTCATGAATTTCTTTTTGTTTTTCAAAGGTTTTAAAGAATCCATACAATTTTTAATTTTATTTCAACTATTCAGTATTCGTTCAGACGTTGAGCTGTTAACATCGGTGAATAAATAATCATTACATAAATATCAAAAAGTACTAATATTTTATCTACCTGTCCAGTAACCTGTGTTAGTGTCTGCATTGTGTACAAATAGATACCGTTAAACACGTGTCCCCTTGCCGGGGGCACGCAGTGTCGTATAAACATTGTGTATTTTATGTTAATATAAGTGGTTATTAAGTAAATTAATCGCATTTTTGTTGTGCTAATTAATTTAATGTCTTTATGGAGTCCGATACCGGACAATTAAAGGGCCGTCCGTCCGATAAAAATCCTCTGACATGTTCGGAAATTGGCGTGACTGTTGCAAATGCAATGAATGTGTACTATGTCGGAAATGAAAATAATACAGATTTACGTAATTCAAATAATGAGGAGAGTATAATAAGAAGTGAACATATTCCAATGCAAATTAATAGTGCTGAAACGGTGATTGAAAAGTCAATTCGAATCGAAGATTCGATTAATATGGTTAATGTGTGTGACAAAAGCAATGAAGCACAAAATATTGAAATGACTGAGCAAGTACCTAGTGATGAGAATTCTAATCGAATTAACGTTGATGAAATTCATCTACCGAATCGTTTTGATATGTGCGATACTGGACCTTTTTACATTTACGTAGAATCTTTAAGTAAAAACATTGGACGTTTACACCCAATGGCTCTCGGAAAATTACTACACAGATCACGATCGATTCCGAAAGAAGATTTGTTGGAGATTATTGTGATTGGTAACAATAAAGTCAAACTAGTTCTTAGGAACGGTAAAACAGCTAATAGCCTTCTTGACGATAGTTTTTTTACTGATAATAAATTGAAAGCTTACATCCCTAAATACCTATTAATTAGGGAAGGTATAATCTTTGATGTAGACATTAATCTCACTGCAGAAGAAATATTAGAAGAGATAGAATCAGTTATTCCGATAATAGATGTAAAGTGTTTTGTACCAAAAAACATCAACAAGCGCAGAATTAACTCGCAATGCGTGAAATTATCTTTCAGAGGTTCAATTCTGCCGGATAAGGTAGGCATACATTCTGTTAAATGCCCAGTCAGCCCATTTATTAAAAAGATTACCCAATGCCACAAATGTTGGCGATTCGGCCACGTTCGGGAAAAATGCCGGAACGACCTAACATGTCCTAAATGTGCAGGTCCTCATATTAAAGACGTATGTATAGAAGATAACAACTATCTATGCTGCCTGTGCAAAGATAACCACGAGGCTTATAATAAAGATTGCAGAATATATAAAAGATATAAAAATATTAATGAATTAATGGCAACACAAAATTTATCTTTCTACGAAGCAAAAAAAATCTTTGATAACGATAAATACTCGAGAACAGTTAGAGTCAACCTTAGCAGCTTGAATAAAGATAAAGATTTCCCTCCAATGAAAATCAAGAACTCTAACCAGAGTGGGGCTTTAATAAACAATAAATTCATGGTTCTATCGGACCTGGAAGAGGAGGAAGACCAAGGTAATATTGCAAACTTCCAGACATTTAATAAACCTAAAAGGATTCATGTTCCACCCTCAACCAAGAGAGAAAAGAATGGGGCTGTAATCGGACATAGCATAAAACCTGTTTATAAAGAAAATATGGCTGACAAGGGAAATTTTATAAACCCTAGAAAAAGAGTGAAAAACAAATCAGATTTTGATTCTGAAAATGAAGTAAAATCTAATAGGAATAGTGAAGATCCTAACACATCAGGAGGCCTATATCATTTCATTAGGCTGCTAAAGGACGTCTATAATCCAAATGATCCCGTATTAAAAAATTTGTTAAGTGATGTTTTTCTCAAAATGGTAAAAATTAAACACAAAATAGATCCTGCAAGTTTAAAAAAGAAAAAAACTAATAAGGATTTACCTGTGAGTTCAGAAAAATAAATCAATTAGTACTCCTTTCATTATGAAACAAATAAACATTTTACAATATAACTGTAGATCAATGTTAGCAAACAAGAGTAGTATAGAACATTATATGTGGTCTCATAAAATTCATGTGGCAGGTCTGTCTGAAACCTGGCTTAAAGAAGGTCACAAATATTTTGTCAAAGGTTATCGGATTTTCCGAGAAGACAGAGTTGACGGTTATGGCGGTACTGCCATTCTAGTAAAAGACAACATATTATGCGAGAAAATTAACCACCCATTTCAGTGCCATCTTATCCAAATGTGTGCAGTGATTTTAAAATTAGAAAACCCGGTATGTATTATTTCAATCTATTGTGCGCCGAACTCTAAGGAATATTTCAAGAACATTAAAGATTTAATTGAAACTATCTCCATGCCAATACTCGTAATAGGGGATTTTAACTGCAAAAATTTAGCTTGGGGTAGTGCCTCCATTGACAGAGGAGGCGAGATTTTATACAACATAATTGAAGACCTAAACCTCACCATAATGAATGATGGAAGACCAACCACTATCAGCACGGCAAGTAGGAAAGGTACGCCAATAGATCTTACTTTTTGTTCCAATAATCTATATGACAAAATCCAGTGGGACATTTATGCGGGCAGCTTAGGATCTGACCATTTGCCAATTAACATTACATTAAAAACTAACTTTGATGTAAAAGATTATATATATCCCTCCAGAAAATGGAATACCAAAGAGGCCAATTGGAAGAATTACGCATGGGAAATAGAAGATAAGTTGAAAAAAGTGGTACTCCATGAGGATCATAAGTCAAAATATGATGCCATTATCGAGGTCATAAACGAAGCAGCCGGTAAACACTTCAAGGAACGTAAAACAGTGGCAATTAAGCAATTTAAACCCGCTATCTGGTGGGACGAAGAATGTGAAAACCAGATCAGACAAAGAAAAATAGCGTACAAAAAGATGGTAGACGAGTTTACTTACAACAATTTTATTGAGTATCAAAAAATAAACGCTATTACAAAAAAAATTCTCAAATCCAAAAAGAGAAAAAAGTGGATGGATTTTACAAACTCACTCAATAGTAATATTAATACATCAAAGCTTTGGAATATAGTAAAAAAATTTAACAACAAAAATAACAGAAACTCATCTAAGCCTCCAGTCGCTAGCTCATTCTTCGAAGACATGCTAAAAATGTTCGTTCCAGACTTGGTCTCCAATGAAATCAATCTGAATTTTGCAAATAATCTCTGAAGAGATCCAGATGACTTAATTTCTCCTATCAGACTATATGAATTTGATAAAATATTAAAAAATAAAAAAGACAGCGTGCCAGGAATGGATAATATCTCATACATTATGTTAAAGAAGAGCCCCATAGCATTAAAATGTCTAATCATAGAGGTTTTTAATTCAATTCTTTCTACATGCTGGATTCCAGGGGATTGGAAAAAAATTATAATTATTCCCATCTTGAAACCGAATAAAGACCCTTTGAAGATAGAATCCTATCGACCAATTTCATTATTATCTTGTTTGAATAAGACATTTGAAGCCATCATCAAGAATAGATTGGAGTGGTATATAGAAAACAAGTCTCTCTTCAATCAAAACCAATTTGGATTTAGACGAGGTCAAGGCACAAGTGATCTGTTAAGTACCTTATCTAATGACATTCATATATCTAATTCGAATAATAGATACCTCCTATTATTAGCGACGGATATACATAAGGCTTACGATAATGTTGATCATGGCATTTTACTGAACAAACTTAAGAAATTGAACATTCCTTCTAATATTATGAAAGTGATAATTCTTCTACTAACCAATAGGTTGCTATATGTAAAAAATAAAAATAAATTAACAGGTCCCAGAGTAGCTCTTACAGGCTTACCACAAGGTTCTATATTGAGTCCGTTATTATTTAATATTTATATGTCGGACTTTACTGAAGTTACCCAAGACGATGTTAAGAAACTACAATATGCTGATGATTTATTTTTATACATTTCTTGCAACACACTTGAGGAATGCATTCACAAAATGAAGTCGTCGATCACAGGTGTCTCAGAATGGATGAGGTCCAACCACCTGAACCTTTCCTTGGTCAAAACAAAGGGTATCCTGTTCACCAGGCATAGAAAATTCCTCTACCCTCAAGAAATCAATATGGGGAATTGGATCTGTAAAATATACGATAGTGTGAAAATTTTAGGGGTTACCTTTGATAAAAAGATGACCTTCCGGGTGCACGTTGGAGAGGTGATCAAAAAATGTGAAACAGGTAAGAATATTATTAGAAGATTGGTTGGAACTGACTGGGGAGCCCACCCAAGTTCATGTTTAGCTATCTACAAATCCATAATTAGATCACATATTGATTATGGATATTTCATTTACGGAGGAATCTCAACCAATATACAAGGATTACTAGATAAAGCTCAACTTTCGGCTTTAAGACTGTGCTTGGGAGCTATGAGGTCAACGCCTCGCATTGCCATTTTAGCGGAAGCCGGGGAAGCCCCATTAAACATTAGGAAACGAATACTAACTAATAGATTTCTAATTAAAAAATTCAACTCGGATTCTGAACGAATCCCGAAACAATTGGAACATTTAGCTGTTTTACATTTTAGGGTAAACTATTGGAAAAATAGACCGACACCTCCATTAATAACTGGATTTTATAATTTGAAACCTCTAGAAGATCGAATAATTACAAATAATAAACTACCGTATCATAGTCATTCTTGGAATTACTCATTTCCCAAGAAATATATAGTCTTGAATGATTTTAATTATATGACTCATCATTCCAATAAAAGTATAATAAACAGGGAGTTTGAGAATTGGTTAGACACGAAATGGAAAGATTTCACGGTTATCTACACTGACGGTTCCAAGTTAGAAAATAAAGTGGGGTGTGCTGTCTATGTACCTAATAGAGAGAAAAATTTACAATTTAATTTACCGGATTTTGCCTCAGTCTTTTCGGCAGAACTTACAGGTATCAATGCTGCCTTAGACTTTGTTACACAAGAAAAGATTCCAAAAACCTTAATCCTAACAGATAGTAAATCCGCACTTCTGGCTCTAAACCATCCTAAAGAAAATTGCAATGATTTAATTTTTGACACCATCCATAAAATAGAAAGCGTCTTAGAAAATAAAAACACGATTAAATTAGTATGGATAAAAGGGCACTCCAATATTCAAGGAAACGAATATGTGGATGGTCTTGCAAAAGAAGCCTGTTTATCAAATTTTCCTTCAAGAAAGGCTCCTGCGTCTGACCTAAAAAGCTGGGTAAGGAAACAAGGATTAAGGTTATGGCAAAACGAATATGATATGGAAGGCAGAAAAGGAACTTTATTTAAATTTTGCAAACCAAAAGTGTCTCTCAGTACATGGTTTGCCAAATCTAGGTTGAACAGAGACGAAATAACCGTTATCAATCGTATTAGATCGGCCCACACATTCTGCAAATCTCATCTTTTTAGAATGGGCATGGCAGAAGATCCCTTCTGTTCTTGCGGATTGGATATTCACAATCTTGACCACATCTTTTGGAAGTGCAAGCTCTATGCTAATCAAAGAACATTCTTACTACAAGAACTGAATAAATATAACTTCATTTTTCCTATTAACACTACAATAGCCTTTTCTACTAATGATGAAAATATATATAAAATTTTTCTGTTTTTCTTAAAAAAATGTAACATTAAAATATAGTTCTAAAAATAAAGTATTAGTTATTAAGGTTTTAAGAATTAAGTCGCAATATTATGTTGTAAATAATTTGTAAAATATGTATTTTTATGGTATTTGTAATTTTGTAACATATTATTTATGTATTAAGAGGCTAAATGACCACACGGTCAAATGCCATAAATAAATAAAAAAAAAAAAAAAAAAAAGAATCCATATTAACACAGATCTAGTACAATAATTTAAAAAAACGTTAGGTATAGTCAATGGGTATAGGGATAGAATTAAAAGGAGTGCTTAAAATTAGTCTGACCTTTGTGTTGTCGGCATTCCGTGTTCTCAATTGTTCGTCTTGATGTTAAGCTGGTTTGGATTCAGCTGTTGTTTCCTTGATAATGTGCTGCAGCTTTATTGTGCTATAATTATGCTTCTTGTTGTTTCACGATAATAACACAACGCACTTACACTGAGATTTATTGTTAATGTTGATGTTAGTTTGATTCAATTGTTTGAATTGTTGTTGATATAATCGTTGTCTAAATTTGATTTTAGATTAATAATAGAACCAAAAATATGCTTCACTGATCAGATCCGATTCGAGATTCTTTCCTTGACTTTCACTTTCACTGGTTGATCCGGTTCGATTAGGACCAAAAAATGTTTACTAATTGACCATTCGGTTCGAATGGATCAAAAGTATGTTGTTAAGACAGATTAAAAGTATTTAAGAAGTCCGTGATCCGGCGAAATGCTACCGAACTCTATTGAAACACTTGCATATTGTCGAAGGACCAGATATATTTAGTTATTGGCTATATCAGACCAATTGAATAATAAAAATAAAAGATGATAAATAAATGTTTAATTATTGTATATTTGAAAGAATATTAAGACTTATAGATGATATGTTAGATAGTTGAAGTTTGAATTAGATGCTATAGCTTTGAGTGTTCATTTACGACTGATAGATTATATAGATTTTACAATTTTATACATTTTTCTAATTGGTCCATTTTGTAGAATTAATGACATTCCCTTACAATTTTGGATCCAATCAGTAGCTGTTACATTTGTCAACCAATCAGGTATTGGTCGGTTATTGCATGATTCGTAGAATTAAAACTGGGTACACGTAATACGAGTTTCTTGGAAATATATTAATTGCAGGATGATATAGTTAGGGCCAGGTGATTAAAATTCTTGGAAAAACGGATTACTGATATGATGACCGATTTTGGGACAGGCTGCGTATATAATAAGGGATGAGGGTTTATTATCGCTATCCTGCATGAAGATAATAAAATATAATAATTAGACCAGGGTTGGGAATGAGGCGTTAACAGTAACAAATCTTTTTTTTTCAAATTTTTCCAAATTCAGTTTTTTTTTGAAAACGATGAAAAATTTAAAAAATTTGAATTTTTTGAAACGTTGATTTTTTTGAAAATTTTGATTTTTTTAATTTTCAAAATTACTAAATTTTCTGTAAATGCATATTTTGCACACCATCTACTAAAGCAAAATGTTTTTTGAATTAATCTAATCGGATAATACGTTTTCTCAAAAACTGCATAACCGTTTTTACACCCTTCATGCTCCGTACCTTTGAAACGGCAAAATTGCCTTTTGCAAAAACGCCTCACGATCGATTTTTTAATCATACAAATCGGTTATTCCATACTGTCGAAAATGTCGATATAATCGTTGTAACCACATAAAGAAAATTCAAAATTAAATATTTTGGAATCCAAAAAAATTCACACAAAATGTATACACAATATTAAAATCTCTATAAATTATCTGATAATTTGATGTACATATGTCCAATAAACATTTTTGACCGCCAAATGAGATTTTTTTAACTTATTTTTATTGGAAATCCATAACCGCTGGACCTGCTTATCCAAAAATGTTTGGTAAAGCTCTATAAAATTTCTATAAAATACCTGATAATTTTATATATATAAATATAAATATATATATATATATATATATATATATATATATATATGTATATATATATATATATATATATATATATGTATATATATATATATATATCCAATAAACATTTTTGACCGCCAAGTGGCATGTTTTTTACTTATTTTTATTGAGAGCCCGTAACCGCTAGGCTTACCTTCCAGTTAAAAAATTTTACCAGTTGTTCATTCTCCGTACCTTATTGCCCATGTCTTCTTATCATTACGAATCGAATATTTTTTGAATTATTCAAATCGGTTTATCGGTGTCCACGAAATCGTCGACGAAAAATTGTATCCGCACACACGCACATACACACACACGCGTACACACACACATACATCCATTTTTTCTAAGGTATGCCAAAATATTCAGAAACCTTTGAAACGTAAAGATATATAAAAAACTTCATTTTCGATTTTTTTGCGATTACTATAACTTGCCCTTCGGGAAGTTAAAAAATCGCAATAATTGGGCTCCATCCATCAACAACTGAGGCAGAGATCTGCGAAGACTTGCAGCTGAAAGGAACCAAAGTTGAACAGGTGATACAGATAAAAAGGTAGTCTACATAAGCTGCCCATATACATAGTAATAGTGGATAAAAACCAGGACATGTCGGAGCAAAACGCATCACCAATATTTTTTCCTCATGTGAGATCTTGAGGCCGCAGAATAGAGCATTGCATTGCCATAAATTTTTAAATTTTGGACACATATCTTAAAGTGTGACTGGGACTTATAATACAGGTGTATGCAGTGCCTCAATGTGCACGCGAAGAAGCTAACACATGAGGCACCGATGTGTGTCAATTGCAAGAGCAAATACCCGGCAAATTTCTCCAAATGCAGTGCTCTTATTAACTACAAGGTAAGGAAGGAAAGCGGCGGTCTCAGGAGAAGTCAAGCGTATAAGGCAGCACCAACACCAGTGCCGCTAACGAGGAGCTTCTCCTCGTCAA
This sequence comes from Ctenocephalides felis, assembly GCF_003426905.1. Lineage (NCBI taxonomy): Eukaryota > Metazoa > Arthropoda > Insecta > Siphonaptera > Pulicidae > Ctenocephalides > Ctenocephalides felis. The sequence goes on from NW_020538040.1 coordinate 117,978,131, forward strand.
CAATAGTCCCAATGTCAGAACTAAGTATCCTCGACTCCATATCCCATCGTCATCATACAGCATCACCAATCCGTCCTGCCTGCAGCTAGACAGATCCAGAACTGAATACACCGGCAGGACTTTTTGCTGCTATGAAGGAGATTAAAAAACATTAAATATAAACATGACATATAATGACAAGTACACCACAATACTTAACTTTTTGACAGCAGGTCCATAAACGACACGCGCGACATTCACTTAATGCACTTTAACTCAAACGGACTTAAAAACCACGTCAACGAACTGAGACAGACAATAACAAAATACGATCTGGATATTATACTGATAAACTAAACACACACGAAACCTACGGACAGACTCTACATCAACAACTACAAAGTTTACAGAAACGACAGACAGACGGACGCACGCGAATGAGGCGGCACTGCAATTTAGATCAAGTCTAGCATCAGACATGAGCAAGTGCCAAACCTGATAGCGGCGGTTCTGAAATAACAGCTATCGATGCATCCAAGAGAGATCAAAAAGTAACTATAATATTGATTTACATCCCGGCAAGCAAACTGCAACAAACGGACTTACAAACACTACTGGAATCAAACAGATTTGAACTTATGGCAGGGGTCTTTAACGCACAATGCAAACGGAAACAGACTTTACGAATTCCTGACCACACACAAAAACCCAGACGCACAACTTCACTATCCTGACACACCGACCAGATACGCCACTGTACAGACACACCATCACAGCCCGATCGATCTGACATTGACAAAAAATCTACATGTAACATCCGAACCCATCACATGAACACTTTTTAACTCCGACTATAACCCTGTTTTCAGAACCATTTTAGACAGACTCAACGTCGACCAGACTCCCAAACGTAAAATTTTAGATTACTCCAGAACCAACTGGCCGCTATTCAGTGACATAATCACAGACAATACACGACACACAATGCCAATCGATACTAACACTGATATTGAGGAGACCGTCACACTGACAATCACAGATGGTGTACAACAGACTATAGCGACACTAGACACAAAAACAACACAAGCCAACAACTTGCAAAAATACATTTTATTAAAAATAAAACTTAAAAATTACACAATGAAACTGTTGCAACGTACTGGTGACAGACTACTACAGAAACATGTAAACAGACTAACAAAAACTATTTCCAATGAAATACGTGACCACCGAAACAACATTTGAACCGAAAAACTAGATAACATGAATACTGACCCACACAAAATTTGGCAAACCGCAAAAAGACTCACGCGGAAACCAACATCCATACTTCCACTCAAATTAACTGACAACAATTACGCAACGACACCAGAAGACAAGGAGGAAATATTGGCAAAAAACTTTGATAACATACATAAAAAAAATGCTAATATATCAAGCGCAGACACGAAACGATTCAAGACGTACACGAGACAATTCAAGACTTCACTGACCTCCACTGGGACAAAGACTTACGAATATACCCTGCCACAGTTTCCGAAATGAAAACAATAGTTAAAAAATTACCGTACAGGAAAGCACCAGGACCTGACGGACTACAAAACATAATACTTAAATACCTGCCGACAAACGCTTACAATTTACTTACCCGCATAATAACTAAAGTAATGACGAAAGGGTGCTTTCCTGCTTCTTGGAAAACTTCCACCATGTTTCCAATACTAAAGTTAAAGAAACAGCCAGACATACCACAGAACTACAGACCGATCAGCTTTCTCAACACAATGAGTAAGGTAGCTGAAAAGATACTACACAAACGACTGAACAAATACATAAGACGCAACAAAATCGTACCTGACACACAATACGATTTTAAGGAACGACACTCCACACTACATCCACTAACACAATTATAGAAAACACAGTACTCAATTTTAACAGACGAAACCATACCAGATTGGTGTTACTCGACTTTGAAAAGGCGTTCGACACCATCTGGATAGACGGCATTATTTACAAACTCATTCAATCATACATTACAAAAACAATACACTCATACCTCTCAGACCGCAACTTCACCGTACAAGTGAAGCGGACTTTTGACGATTAAACAAGTGACGGCGGGAATACCGCAAAGCTCAATCCTGGGACCGTCACTGTTTAACGTCTACATCCATGGCATCTCCACTGACGCCAACACGACGTTACTGACATTTGCTGACGACACTGCGATATACAAATCATCACAATCACCTACGCTACTGACTACAAAGATACAGACACACCTAGAGAAGCTAACTGAATATACTAACAAATGGCAGACAAGATTAATCCGCAAAAGACGGAGGCAATTTTGATTACAAAGAGCCAATATGTCATGACTAGACTGACTGACTGGACAAAATAAAAGTATTGGACTGTGAGGTTGAGTGGTCCAAGGAAGTTAAATATCTTGGAGTAACCATGAACCGTAGACTCAGCTTTACAAAACATATAAATATTAAATTTGGACAGACGTACGGGATGTTAAATCTGCTGAGACCTCTGTTGAACCATAACAGCCCGCTGAGCGTGAAGAACAAGCGAACACTACACTTGACACTAATAAGACCGATACTGATACAGATTTAATGCTGGAGCGGCGTATATTAGTATACTATACGCCGCTCTAGCATTAAACGCAACAAGGACTAACAGAAATTACAGACAGTACAAAATAAGACACTACGACTAGTACTCAACAAAGTAAGGAATCCACTGACTAGACATTATTACTCTACAAAATACATACATGAACAGACTGACGTACCGTCAATACTCGATCACATAAAGAAGCTCAATGGGAATCTCTACTCTAAATGTGAGGATCACCCTAATATCAACATCGCGGGTCTCGGGCAGTTTACTTGGAACGTAGTTTGGTATGGCAAACACGCCATGCCACAATATATCCTGATCGACCCATAGAGGCTAAATAGGAAGCATATTATTTATGTGACTTCTTTCTCTTAAGGGGAGTTAACAAAATATATAATTATCAATATATAGAAAAGTTGTTTTTTTTTTTTTCAAGGTAATTCTGAAGAAAATTGAATATAATTTTTTACAAGACTTAAAACGAATAAAAAAACTTGAACAAAAATATAATGTTTAACAATATAATCAAATAATAAAGTTTTAAAAGCCAGTATTTTTTTTTAAAAAAAAACCTATTTTTTCATCCCTAATTAGAAAATGCTCTTTTAAATTATATTTAAGTCATGCAGCATATATATCTACCCCGTCCCGTAATAGCCTAATTAAAAGTTACCGTCCCGGTTTTAACCTCGAAAAATATGGTCACATTAGCTAAACGTTAAAAAATACGAGAACACCTTGTACGAAAGAAGCAAAAAAAGTTTTAGAATAAACTGATATATAATTCGATATATGTCACAATACAAACTGATTCATATTGTTTTTCAATAAAGCAAATACTTTTCAAGTTACTCCAAAAATATACAATTTAACTAAAATCATGTAATGAACAAAATTATATCATTTAATTTTTTAACAAATCTGTGTTTTATAAAGCGCCCTATGCACAATATTGATAGACATAAAAAACAGAGTCGTTTTTTTTTGTTCGAAATTTAATTGTTGAATTTAAAGCCGTCTAGCGGCGAGGTGTTACATATTATATATTCTATGGGGTTTTGTACTACTTAAAATCAGCTTCAAAATGAGTACTGTTAAGGGTCTGTTTTTTTTATTTAAATCAAATAGTTTTATGAGTGCCATTTCCATCAAAATTACAATTAATTGTATTTTATCTAAAATTAAATTGGTTCAAGAGATTCCAAGATATTACGCAAATTGAAGCAAAGTAAAAAAGTTAACAGGTTGCACCCTTTTTCCTCTCCATTTACTGCACTATTTTCATTGATCGTAGAAAGAAATGAGCATATATGAACAAGATTTGACCAATTAGTTCGCTTAAAATATTAATTTAAGTAATAATGTATATCAAATTATTAATAAAAAAAAATGCGAGATTATAAAAATTATGGGCAACATTATTGAAGCAATTATTTTAAGTGAAAAAAATATAAAGTGATATTGTACGTTTACCGCGAATGCTATATATTAATTCTTGCTGAATTTGTTATACTGTTTGAAAGGCTGCAATTTCCAATACGTATATCATATGCTATAAATCACAAAGGCAAACGATAAATTTTTATGTGATAAATTTGGAAAATCGATGTTTTAGTCGTGAATAAACAAAAACTAACATTTATTTATACATTTACATCTATAGGTATGACTAACAATATTGAATAATCTTTGCCATTAACACAAATAAAAAAATTATAGTGTATACATATGTCTAATATACTATTTTATTGAACATATTTCAATATTTGTTTGTCTGATGGTTTTAGGTGGCTGATTTGTATTTCACCGTATATAATATATATATGACAGTCGGTAGTTGACTTCGAAAGGTGCAACATCGAATACAATAGTGAGGAATAGTGATTGTTTATGGAGTACGAGGACGGGCAGGTATCGGGTCGCCCGCCCGATAACACTGTACCCTCATGCGCCGAATTAGGTGTAACAGTAGCTGAGGGTATGAGAATCTATCATATCTCTGATAATGAGAGTATTGAAAAATTTTATGAATTATCAAAAGAAAATAATGTATCAATTAGTGAAGGTGATTGTGAAAACAAAAAAGTTATTAATGTTTAATCTAGGGGTAAAGAAGTAAGTGATGGAAAATCAAGAATTAAATCTGGAAAAAAATTAAAAAAGGAGTCCAATATACGTGTAATCAAGAGTGGCGTGCAAAGGTGTGTCAAGAATAACGGCGATGGTGATCGTGGAATAAACAGAAGAATTAAAGAGATAACTATGGAAAAGTTAAATGAGATGGAAACGAGTGGTGAAGAAATTATTAAATGCAACGAACATAGTAATATAACAATACATAATGACAAAACAAAATTAATAGAAAATAACGCAAATTGCAGCTCTAACAATAATGAGATCATAACAATGGAAAATTGTGTGGTCGATGCTACAGATTCGATGGATACAAAAGCGGTTAACGAATCTACCAATCAGAAAAAGGTCGATATGGAACTGCAATTTGAAAGTTGCGACACAGGGCCGTACTATATCTACATTGAATCAAGAAATAACTAGTTGGTATTGGTATTTTGCCTTGAGGCAAGATCAATGAAAAATAAATTAATTTATATGTGATTAAAAGTATTCCGCGTGGATTTATTGCATATAATTAAAAGCGAACGAACACGTTAACTTGGAGTATTTTCTAAAAGCAAATTTTCAAAAATCAATAATTTTTATAATTGAGTTTTCGTAGGACTTTAATGGTTTAGTATGTTCATTAAGACCAAGTACTCTATCGTTATACCAAATGAATCGTCTAATTTTAATTTTAACAAAAGTCAAAAACAAACTACTCATTTTCTCAAATTTTGATGATTTTTTAAAATTAAACTACTTGTCGTAAAGCCGTAATATTTTAATAAGTTGTATAAGATCATAATATATATCATCAAAAAAAGTTTCATAAAAATCGGCTCAAATTTTATTTTTCAACAACGAATTATAAGAAAACGGCTCGGTAGATTTTCACCTAAAACTAATCAGTGTCATTCCCAACTAATATCTTTCGAACAGTTTTTGATTTGATTCGGTAGTATGTGCTTAAATTTGGACGAAAAGTTTAACACTTTTTTCCAAATTTTAATGGAACGGCTTGGCCGATCTTTGCACCTAACTGGCAAGCGATAGTCCTTAATGAGACACATCAAATGGTTTTCAAATTTCTGAAATCGGTTCAAGCGTTTTTGAGAAAACGTCGATGAAAGGTCTAATTTTGACAAATGCCAAAAAAACGATACTAATTTTTGCAAACTTTGAAGAATTTTTGAAGCTAAACGAGTTGTCGTAGGGCCGTAATATTTTAGTATGATCTAGAAGACTATGGTATGTACCGTCAAAAAAATAATAATAAAAGTCGTCAAAAAAATTTTTTCAACTTTTTATTACAAGAAAACGGCCGGGCCGATCTCTATCAACAACTCATCAGCACGACTCCCAGTCAATATCTTTCGAACGGTTTTTGAATTTTCAAAATCGATTCAGAACTGGGGGCTAAAACGTGGACAAAAAATTTTTCACTTTTCTGCTATTTACAAAGAAACGACTTGGCTGATCGTCGCGCAAAATTGATAAACGCTAGTCCTCATTGAGATACATCGAATGGCTTTTAAAATTTTCAAATCGGTCCAGCCATTTTTGAGAAAACGTCGATTTACGGCAAAAAATCTGTTCACATACACACACACCCATACACACATATACTTCTTCCAAATTTGGTCTCATTCGATTCAGAATGGCTTGAAACGTCGAGAAAACATAAAATTAGCGAATCGGATTTTTTGATGAAAACATAAACTTCTCCTTCGGGAAGTTAAAAACATCGGACGGTTACATCTGATGGCGATTGGAAAAATGATTCACAAGTTATTTCCAAATTTGAAATCGGATCTGTTAGACACATTAGTGCTCGGAAAAAAACAAAGTAAAAATGGTTTTGAGTAACGGCAAGTTACCAAATAGTCTGCTCGATGGGGAATTTTTCAATAAAAACAACTTAATAACATATTACCAAACTATTTATTAATTAGAAAAGGAATTATTTTTGATGTAAATATCGAACTCACAGAAGATATTAAAAGTGAATTTGTATCGGAAAGTACAATAATCGATGTGAAATGTTTTACACCAAAAAATACGAATACGCGTAAATTTAAATCGCAATGCGTTATACTCACTTTCAGAGGATCCAAAATTCCAGATAAGGTAGCGATGCACTCCAGTCCAGTTAGACCGTATGTAAAAAAGGTTATGTAAGGCCTAAAATACGTGGAGAGGAAAGGTGCCCAAAATGTGCAGGTCCACACAATACTAATTCGTGCACAAATAATTCGGATTTTATATGCTGTCTTTGTAAGAATAATTATATAACAAATAGTAAGGATTGCCCGGTTTTCATAAAAGATAAGAATATTCAGGAACTAATGGCATTGCAAAACTTTTCATTTCACGAAGCAAAATCTAAAGAAAACTAAATCTAAGAAAACTAAAACAAATATGAACATAATAAACAAGGAAAAAGAATTTCCAGCTATAAATAAAGCAATGACAAATTCGAATTTACCTTCTGTCAATAATAGATTTATAGCACTATCAAATTTTGAAGAAGAAGATATTCACTATAAAAAAGGCAGCAAAAACCTTTTCAAGAAACCAAGATGATATTATATTCCAGCTGCATGTAATAAGAAGAAAAAAGAGCAAAGTACCATGTATAAATTCGATCAAATACCTAGTCATAATGGGGCTCAGAAGCAAAATTTAATTAATAAAAGAAAAAGATTGAAAAATAAATCCGAATCGGAGTCCGATAATGACGATCATTATAGTAATAAAGGCAAGCACTCAGAACCAAGAGAGTTTTTAAACCTTTTTATTAGTCAGTTAAGAAGCATATACAATCCGAGCGAACCACATTTTGACAAACTGTTGACAGAATTATTACTTAAATTGATAAGCATTAAAAGTGCTGGAGCTAGTGATACATTAATACAATTGTGAAAAAAGTCTATTTATTTATTTACATATATATTTACTAATATGTTGTAATGGAGGTAAAAATTCTTCAATGGAACTCAAGGTCATTTGTGACAAATAGGTATAGTCTAGAATATTTTTTCGGGTCAAAATATACCAGTATTGGCAATTACTGAAACCTGGTTTCACAAAGAAAAAACTTATTTATTTTCAAATTATAATATAGTAAGACAGGACAGAGATGATGGAAAAGGTGATGCGGCTATTTTTGTGTAACGCAGTCAGCCATACAATGAGGTAGCAATTAATTTAGGCTCTTTGGATCCAAAAAGATGCCAAAGTTGTGGAATTTACCTAACGGTAGAAAAACTTATATTGTACGTTATTTCTATTTATGTTGCACCTACTTATTATATCTCAGTAAATGAATGGAATGTTTTTTTTTCGCGATTGCCAAAACCCGTTATTCTATGTGGAGATTTCAACGCACACCACTTTTCGTGGGGTAGTAATTTCAGCGACAAATATGGTAATAATTTGTTGGAGGCCATTGAAAACAATAAACTATACATTCTCAACAATGTAAAATCTACCTTAAAGTTTAAAAACAATATGTCAGTAGTTGACATCTCTTTGTGTTTGCAGAACTTTGCGCACAGAATAGACTGGAATCTATGTAATGATTCAATAGGCTCGGACCATTATCCAATTTTGTTGACGTTGAGAGGTGTTCCAAGAGCAAGAAAATATAATCCAAGTTCGAATTGTAAAAAAGCTGATTGGACAAAGTACCAGGCAGAGATGAAAAAAAATTCGGAGAGTTTGAATAGCAACGACCCTGTTGGTGCGTATGATCTTTTCATAAATGCAATTAATTCAGCAGCCGGAAAAAGTATTCCGATGAAAAATATGGATCTGAGTAATAAATGCTCTAAACCAGTATGGTGGAATGAGGAAGGTGACAAATTAATCAGAGAACGTAACCAGCCGAAAAAAAATTATAGACAAAAGTCTAGTTATGTAAACTTTGTTGAATGTAATACTTTTAATAGCCACATTAGAAGAATTTTTAAGAAAAAGAAAAAAACATAGTTGATATCAGTTTTCGGACAACTTACAATCGAATACTCCACCGAGAGAGGTATTTGCAATGGTCAAACGGCTTAAAAATTTTGAGGAGCCTATTAATTCGAATGAAAATATACCGCATGAAATAAGAGAAGGATTACTCGATTATTATGCCCCTTCCGGGGTTGAATCTTATAGCAAAAATTGTTTCAAAAGCAGTTTGTTATTTAATGAACATATGCTGTTAAAACCGTTCTCATTATGGGAGTTAAATTTAGTTTTTAGAAAAAATACGAATACAACTCCGGGTAAGGATCTAATATTTTATTTTATGATTAGTAATCTACCAATTTCGGCCAAGAAAATATTTATGGGAATTATCAACAATGTATGGTTAACATCAGATAAAATACGAGAATGGAAAGATTATGTATTAATTTTCATTAAAAAAGCTCATAGAAACCCAAGTATAATATCGTCATACAGACCCATATCATTAGCTTCATGTGTCGTTAAAGTCAAAGACAGGATGATAAAAAGGCGTTTAGAATGGTGGATAGAAAAAAATAATATTTTGCCGACAAGTCAATACGGATTTCGAAAAGGAAATGCGAAAAATAACTATGTCGTGGCATTGTTTGGCGACATCAAAGGATCATACGACAATGTTATTCCTGAAATTTTAAGCAAAGCCATGAATGATACAGGACTTCCACTTGAATTCTCTTCAGTTTTCGAGAGAAAAGGGCGGTATTTTAAGTCCAATTCTATGCCTTGTATGTAAGGGATATATAATATATTTGGGAATCTGGTACTAAAATTCTGCAATGATGATGTTGTAGTGTACGTGGAGAAAAAGAGCCTCCAGGAAGCTATAGATGCAATGTCTCGAAATATTGAACACTTTTATGTTTGGCTAGCAGAAAAAGGTCTTGAGTTGTCTGATGATAAGAGTTCGATAGATATTTTTACAGGGCACAGGAATGAGAATTTTCTTACAAGTGTTAATAGTTGTAATCACTCCATCAAAGTTGAAAATATTAATAAATTCCTAGGGATATTTTTTATCAAAAACTCTCATTCAAAACGCATATTAATTATGTAATTAAAAAAGTCGAAAAAAATAATAATTTATTGAGGATGGTAAATGGAACATAGTGAGGGGCTCATTCCATTACCGCCCTTAAATTATATAAAGCACTAATAAGGCCGCACTTTGATTATGGATGCGTAATTTTTAATAACAATACGCACTGTAAAAAATTGGACAAAGTGCTGTATAAAAGTTTAAGAAATCAAATTAAAAATTTAAAACTATTAGTACAAAATACACCAATTATAAATAAAATAGATAAGATTGTTATAGATACGATAGTGAACAAGTACTGGAGTACTAGAGAGTACCGAGTTTAGTTAACAGTTATAGGTATGTATCAAAGATTAGTGCAGGTACGGTCAAGTACAAGAAGCATCCTTATTATAATATTCTCCATCGAGACAGTACTTTGATTATGGATAAGATATTAAGGTTGATGATGATAATTTACATAAATTTAAGTTTATTTTTAAGAATGGCTATAAATCCAAAATTAGGCTATAAATTTCCTGGTTTTGTTTCAGTATTTACAACTGAACTAATAGCAATAAAAAAGGCGCTGGAATTAATACAAAAATATAATTTTCAGTAAACGGTTATACATACAGACAATAAAAGCTACGTTGCAAAATTACAACACTTATTCCGCACAACAAAATTACTTGATACAGAGTACTATAAAATTTAGAACGTAGTGAAATTTCCACTGATGATGACATTAAGTTGAATGTCAAAACGTTTGGAATTAAAGATTAATTTCTAAATCTTTGCTTTTTATTCTTTGATGTATCGCCCCACAAGAACTTACAAATATATCTCAACATCAAAATTAACAACAAAATCATATATATATATATATATATATATATATATATATATATATATATATATACGTATATATATATATATGTATATATTAGATGAGCCGGCAGACGTTGTCCTGTACCCACATCTTCGTTTTTTCAATATCATATACTAATATTCAGTGTGGCGGACGTAGCTCAGAGGTAGCATGTCCGACTCACATGCCGCAGATCGTTGGTTTGACTCCTGGCGCTTCCAAATAATTGTTAATTTGTAGAATACAAAAAATAGAAGTAAATAGGTAAAAAGAAGTTTACAAGATGAGAAGAACATATTGAGAAACAAGAAGAAGAATGAAAATTGAATGGAAGGTTAGGATTTAAGAAGAGATAGTATATATATGATGAATGTATAAGAAATATATATTTAAGAATTGTATAGAATATGATGAAGAATAAAATGATGGCTAAATGATGAAGAATAATGTATGTATGCTGTAAAGCGGAGGCCAATAAATTAAAAAAAAAAAAAAAATAAACTAATACTTAGTCGCTCGTCAACTGCCGAAGAGGTCGGACCTATAAACATAAATATTACCGGATTGAAGTGTATTGTCAGTGCTATAACAGTGAGTCATCGGAATAGTACCGCTAACCTGTGTTGGCGCCTAATCAGTTTGCCATGACGCAACAATGGCAACGAATTGTTATGTGCCTATTGTCGAAGCGACAAATATATTACTAGTTGTTCCAACAACAAATTCTGAGTTTGTTGAAAATCATTTAAAATCAATAAATTATGTGAATAATATACCAAATGTCAGTGATTGTGTGAATAATATACCAAATGTCAGTGATACCGCTAGTAGTGTCGACTTAGGAATGAGTGTAGACGTTCCTACCGTCAACCAAAACAACGTCGCCGAAACTCCCGCTCGACATAACAAAAATAATATTAACAAAAAATCACAAGATTGGACAACAATTTGTTTAAAAAAACAAAAACGTGATGAGGCCTACGATACGTCGCGCCTAAAAAAAAACAACATCTGCTGATTACTGGCTAAACCCGACGCCAACGAAAAATTATTATGACGTATTAAGCAAATATACTGACGCAACAAACTCTGAACAACCACAAGATACTGTTCAAAATACCGAACAAACTGCAACCGATAATAAACCCCCGCCTATCTTTATTCTTGAGGTGGGTGACATTAAACCATTGATATCACTACTTGAAAACGAAGCCAAAAATTCATATAAATCAAAAATAATTAGTGCCAGTCAAGTTAAAATAAACTTGGACAGTCCAAAAACCTACATCAAAATTCTTAAGCTATTAAAAGAAAATGAAACACAAATGCACTCATTTTAAGAAAAATCTAAGCGGTCATTCAAAGTAGTTGTAAAAAACCTACATCAAAGCGCTGATATTGATATGTTGACAAAAAAAATTCAAGAACTGGGCCATAAAGTCGTAAGAATATATAATTTAAAAAGCAGATTTTATAACTATCCATTAAACATCTTCGCTATTGAATTAGAACAGCAGGCCAACAATAAAGACTTCTTCAAAATTGAATATCCTTATAGCACAAAAATAGACATCAAACCCAAACGTTATCGACGAGAAATTGTGCAATGTACAAGGTGCCAAAATCTGGGACATACGAAAAACTATTGTTTCAGGAAGTCGCGATGCGTCAAATGCGCGGAAGACCATCTCACCAAAGATTGTGAATGAACTGATAAAATTAATGAAAAAGTTACTTGTGTTTTATGTAACGAAGGTCATCCAGCAAACTACAAAGGCTGCCGCATATATCAACAACATCTTAATCGAAAATATGCGCCAGCACGCAACAAAGAACATAACAACAATAGGAACTCACTAGCACACCCAGGCTTAACGTACTCTCAGGCAACACAGGAACAAACTACAACTCAGCAAAACCCTATCAATATCAACAATAGTACAGCAAACGATATCACAAATAACAATAGTAATGCGACAAATAACAACAACGACATAAACGAACTTAAACACATGATGAAAATTCTAACTGAACAAATGTGTACAATGCTAAACCTTCTAACTACATTACTAGCGAACAAAAAATAATGGCAACCTTGTTAAGAATTTGCCTATGGAACGCCAACATGTACAAGAACTAAAATACTTTTTAGTACACAATTCAATTGATATCTTGCTTATTTCTGAATCACACCTGACCGATAAATGCCACATAAAAATACCAAATTATTTCATATACAGCACGCAACATCCCGGCGGGAGGTCACATGGAGGTACTGCAGTTATTATTAAAACAAGCCTTTGTCATTATGAACTTGATCCATATAACAAAGAATTTCTACAAGCAACCACCGTCTGTGTTCAACTTCGACACGAACTAATATGTTTTTCGGCAGTCTACTGACACACCATCACTGAAGATCACTTTTCCAACTTCTTCACTAAGCTGGGAAACAAATTCATAGCAGCAAGAGATTTTAACGCAAACGATACTTACTGGGGCTCAAGACTTACCACCTCAAGAGGGCGAGAATTGATGAAATCTATAGATAAAAATAACTTCAGAACTATATCCACGGGCGAACCTACTTACTGGCCTAGCGATCTTCATAAGAAACCGGACCTTCTAGAATTTTTATTACAAAAAACGTTCAAGAAAATTCGGTAAACATTGCAAATAGTTTTGATCTAAACTCGGATCACTCTCCGATTAAGCTAACATACTCTGCAGACACTATAGCCCACACCACAAAAAAATTTCTAACAAATCAATTCACAAACTGGGAACTATACCGGAAGACAATTGAAAATAAGATTAACTGCAACATCCCTCTCAAAAACACCGAGGACATCGAAAGCGCGCTAGAAAACTCAACAAAAATTATCCAAAACGCAGCGCCATCTGCAGTTCCTATCGTCATAAATTGCGACGCCTTTAATACTCCCATTTATATAAAAGAAACAAATCGCCAACAAGAGAAAACTCTGTAAAATCTGGCAACAAACACGCTCCCCAGAGGATAAAAAGAAGTTAAACAAGGCTTGTAAAGAACTCAAAGAAACCATCAACAAACACAATAATAAAACATTCAACGACTATCTAAGTAATCTTACCGCTACAAAAGACTCTAATTTCTCACTCTCGAGAGCTACCAAGAAGCATAAAAGACCAGTAGCAGCAGTACCCCCCTTAAAGAAGAACGATGGATCATCGGCAAAGACTCCGCAAGAAAAATGTGCAGCTTTTGCCGAGCACCTATTTCGAAGAGGAATCATTTATACATGCACTCCACAGCATCTCTCATATATCCGATGAACCTGTTAAAAGAATCACCCTGTCTGAATTTAAGCATCAAATTGAATCAGCTAGATCAGGCAAATCTCCAGGCCCTGACTAGATATCACACTAAGATTACTAACAATCCTGTTTAATGCAATCATAAGGACACAGTCGTTCTCAGATAGTTGGGAAACAGCTAAAGTTATTTTAATACCTAAACTTGGCAAAGACCCCCAGTACGCTACATCATACAGGCCGATTAGTTTGCTGTCAGTGATATCAAAAATTTTAAAAAAATTATTACTTAAGAGGATTAAATACATATTAAATAAAAACAAGATAATACCAAACCACCAATTTGGCTTCAGAGAACATCACAGTACAATCCATCAAGTACACAGAGTGGTCAACATTATCAGCGGAGCCTTAAAATCAAAGAATTTCTGCTCTGCAGTCTTCCTGGATGTCACACAGGCCTTCGATAAGGTATGGCACGGAATATTATATAAAATAAAAATTTATCTGCCAAACCCAATCTTTTTATTACTAAAATCCTACCTTCACGAAAGAAAACTTTTCGTTGACATGCAAGGCTTCCAGTCAGAGCTGAAGGACATAAATGCATTAGTGCCACAGCAAAGCGTTCTTGGTCCCACACTATATCTACTTTACACCGCAGATTTAACACGCAGATTTAACTCCCCAAAGCAACAAGTCAGAACTGACCACCTTTGCAGACGATACCTGTATTATCGCCCAGTACCGGGACCCAATTAAAGCATTAGAATACCTGTAGTCGCATCTAAATACCATCTAACAATGGTTAAAAACGTGAAGGATAACAATCAACTACTCGAAGTCTGCCCAAGTAACCTTCACGCTCCGAAAAGATATATGTCCCCCCGTTGTACTCGACAACAACCAAATACCATCTCAAGACCACGCCAAATATTTGGGAATGTACCTTGACAAAAAATTAAACTGGAAGCCGCACATCCACAAAAAGCGCGAACAACTCGAACTTCTCCGTAAATCCATGCACTGGCTTCTAAGCAGCCGTTCGCAGCTATCGACACACAATAAAATTCTTCTGTACAAAGTTATCCTAAAACCAGTGTGGACGTACGGTCTTCAAATATGGGGTTCAGCAAAGAATAGCAACATACAAATAATCCAGCGCTTCCAAAACAAAGTATTACGCCAAGCCATTTATGCCCCAAGATATGTGCCCACCTGGCTAATCAATTCATCAAGACACACGTATTCCCACTGTAAAAGAAGAAATCAAAAAGATTGCCCAAAGCCACAAAAATAAAATCGATGAGCTCGGAGCAAGTCTATATAATGTCACGCATCGAAAAAGGCTGAAGAGGACGGAGTTATCAGAATTGACTCATTGATTGCATATCTTTATTGTTCTTCATTACATTCCTTTATTATTTATTATTTATTATTTTTTATTTAGACTAGGATAGTTATAGATATGAGTTTATATAGCATTAGTTATTTAAGTACTTATATAGTAATCAGCAAATAGTCACAGCATATATCCCCAATTACCAATGGCTAATCTTCCTAAATAAACCATATATTATAACATACCAATTACTAAATGTCTTCACTAAGACAGATTGTAATTTGAATGGTAAATATAATATATATATATATATATATATATATATATATATATATATATATATATATATTGAATGGTAGAGTCTTGGATTTGTGTATATTTTGTAGAGTTTCGAACAAGAATCCAAAAATAATACAAAATAAAAAACAAGAAAAGTTTTTAATAAACAATTTCTTTATTTAATTATTTGTTTTACTGTCGACGTTTCGGAACTAGGTACGTTCCATCTTCAGGACATCTGTCAAGAAACATGATCTTGATGAGATTTTAGCAAACAATATGTTTAGGAAAAGAAAATAGATTTTTCTTAAATAATAAATTAATTGCAAAAAAAAAAATATATATATAATAATGTACAGAAATATGTTAATATGATCACAATGAAAATGATAAAAATGATAAAAATAAATGAGTGGATTATCAGAACAGGATATTAAACATAATAGAAAATTTTTTGAAAGTTATGGAAAAATTTTTTAAGAAAAGGTTAATGACAAAGTTGAATTGTTGTCTCACCAAACTTTCCATCCACAAAATTTATCCCTAGTAAAAATAACTCTAATTGAAAATGGTTACCCAAAAAATCTCATTCATTCAGTTATTCAAAAAAGACGAACTTTTTTAAAAACACAAATTAATTCTCCCAATACCACTACCAACATCAAAAACGCCAATTTTATTTACTGCAGCATTCCTTACGTTGAAGATTTATATTATTATTTTGCCAAAATTTTGGTAGAAGAAAACATTTTAGTATCAGGCTCATCCTTACACTCCTTCAACCAATTCTTTACGAACATTAAATCCCCTACCCCATCCAATTTCAATACTAATGTAGTATATTCTGTTTCTTGTAATGACTGTGCTTTTCAATATATTGGACAAACTTCGCAATATGTACACAAAAGAATGAGACAACATGAACTAAGTGTGGTCCACCACAAACAAAAAAAATTCAAAAGTACCCTAGTACAACACTCTATTGAAAACGCCCATTCATTTAATTTCACTCCAAAGATCTTATATCATGAAAGTTGCATCTTTAGGAGATTATTCGCGGAGAGTTGTCTTATTCTTATAAATGTTTCTAACAGTGTCAACATTAGATCAGATCAAAACCTATTACATGATTCATATTTAAATTTTTTACACTTTTTGACAAACAATTAATATCGACTTTCTTTTAAAATCAACAATTTAAGTATTCACACCCTAACATATAAAAACACACACATACAATCTCACAGCTCTCGTTCAAGTGTTTACAAGTGTTACAAATAACACACCAGTTTCAATTAGTTAATTTTCAAAAGCCAATCGCACAACATCTAAAAAACAATATTATTTGTGTTTCAAATAATAATTTTAAAAAAGACAAATCTTTTAGTAATTTTGATTTACAAAATCTAATTATTCGGCGGAAAATTAACTCACAAATTCATTTTTGTTAAAAAACTTGTTTAGTGAAAAAGTGCTAACATATATTCAAACATACAGGTAATTAATTCAACTTTGTCATTAACCTTTTCTTAAAAAAATTTTCCATAACTTTCAAAAAAATTTCTATTATGTTTAATATCCTGTTCTGATAATCCACTCATTTATTTTTATCATTTTTATCATTTTCATTGTGATCATATTAACATATTTCTGTACATTATTATATATATTTTTTTTTTGCAATTAATTTATTATTTAAGAAAAATCTATTTTCTTTTCCTAAACATATTGTTTGCTAAAATCTCATCAAGATCATGTTTCTTGACAGATGTCCTGAAGATGGAACGTACCTAGTTCCGAAACGTCGACAGTAAAACAAATAATTAAATAAATTGTTTATTAAAAACTTTTCTTGTTTTTTATTTTGTATTATTTTTGGATTCTTGTTCGAAACTCTACAATATATATATATATATATATATATATATATATATATATATATACTAATATTTAACGTTCAGTTAAAAATAATAATTATTGTTTTTCGGAACTATTTACACCAATATATGAGTGATGTTAAATGTAGATCTGCTTCAAATGATGATTCTCAATTCCCACAGTTAATACTTTAATTATCCCTTTAACAAATATTAAAATATATTCAATAAAAATGTATATTAAACATTGAACACTGCAATTTATAATACAAGTTTATTTCCAATAGCTCAATTTATTTTAATGTCAAGAGTTATACAATTTTTAGTCATACCTGTAGATGTGGATGTATAAATGAATGATTTTTTGTTTATTTACGACTAAAACATTGATTTTACAAATGTAGTACACAAAAAATCATCGCTGCCTTTGTGATTTATGGTTATAGCATAAGATTTACGCGTTGAAAATTGAAGTCTGTTTAAGGGTATAACAAATTTAGAAAGAATTAATATATAGCATTCCCGGTAAAGGTACAATATCACCTTGTTTTTTTCTACCCAAAATAATGGCTTCAATAATGTTGCCTTTAATTTTTATATATTCGTACCATATTTTAACTGGTTTTTAGTAATTTTAATATCTTAATTACATTTTTCTCACTAATAATTCAATATACATCATTACTTAAGTTTATATTTAAAGTGAATTAATTTGTCAAATCCTGTTCACATGCGCTGTATTCAACCTGCGATCAACAAAATTATTGCAGTAAATGAAGAGAAAAAAAGCGTGTTTCGGAAATAGGCTAATCTTTATCTTAAGTTTAAAAGTGAAAACAAATTGCACTTTGTCACCACCCCCGGAATTAATTGAATTATAACTTATTTAATTCTGATTTTATCAGAACTTGTAATACACTATTTTAAAGGTAATTAAATGAGTTACAACTTTCTCTATCATAAATTTTACCGTAACTTCTCTTATTTTAAAACGGCGAAGAGTTAAAGGGCTCGAAAGACACTCTGGTTGGACAGCCACGCACTCTTTCTAATCTTAAACTTTAAACAAACATAACTTTATCAATATTTATTCAACAGAAAAATAATAAAAAGCAATCATTAGTCGGAAAAAGACCTTGAATGTTTATCTATATACCAATAATGAGAAATTGGTTGTTTTTTTTAAATAGATTTTTTTTTCATGAAATCATGAGCTTTTATGAATATGAATATGAATATGAATATGAATTTGAATATGAATATGAATATGAATATGAATATGAATATGAATATGAATATGAATATGAATATGAATATGAATATGAATATGAATATGAATATGAATATGAATATGAATATGAATATGAATATGAATATGAATATGAATATGAATATGAATATGAATATGAATATGAATATGAATATGAATATGAATATGAATATGAATATGAATATGAATATGAATATGAATATGAATATGAATATGAATATGAATATGAATATGAATATGAATGAATATGAATGAATATGAATATGAATATGAATATGAATATGAATATGAATATGAATATGAATATAAATAAATGTAAATAAATGTAAATGTAAATATAAATATACTGTTAATAGAACACCAATTTATTAAGATTGTAATACATATAATTTTGTTCATTACATGAATTTCGTTAAAATTTTCAGTAGCCAGTAATTTCAAAAGTAATTTCTTTTTTGAAAAATATCATTAAACATTTTTCCCTTCTAAATAGTTCTTTTATCGATATCCGACGTTATTTTAAAAGAGATACAATTGCACAACGAAAAAGGGATGTCATCCACCCGGGAAGTGGCAAAGGAGTCTAACTATTTTTCTTTTTATACTTGAGAGTAAGATGAATCTTATTCCAAAATTTCATGCAAATTGGAGCATAAAAATATTTAGACCCAAAACGCTCCATTGACTGGAGTAAGTATTTCGTATCCAATGCCAAACATATGAATTTTTGACACAATGGAACTTCTAAATAATTTTTGAATAAGTAAATTATTTTTGAATTGTGATTTAGTAAAGTAAGGCAAAACACGATTGCATTTAAAAGTTAAAAAATAATAATCTGTCAAAGTGAATTATAGGCTAAGTTTGATGTCCTGTCATGTCAGACGCATGTTGACTGTAAATCTTATATTATCTTAATTTTTGCACATCTCAGCTGCTTTTCATCAATAAAAATGTGGACATTACATTTTTATTTATAATTCATATTCATAATTTTTATTTCATAATTATAAATGAATTATATTTTAAAATTGCCTAAGCCTATAACTGAATGGAATGGATTATTTGTTTTTAATGTCAAACTATGCTTCAAATATTTTAAAGGTCAAACAATGATAAGAGGTTTTTTCAAATTTTTTCCATTTATTTTAGCAATCTAACTATGTTTTTATGAATAAAAAAATTCTAGAAAATTCCCTTAACAAACTTCCGCAAGATTTATAAAATTCCGTATTATAGTTTAGGAGGATTAACCATTCATACGCCATTACAGAAAAATCTCATATCTTATATATAAAATTCTTTTGTAACTATGTATGAATGATTAATCCTCCTAAACTATAATTCGGAGTTTCATGAATATTCCTAAAGTTTGTTCAGGAAATTTTCTGTAATTTGTAGATTCATAGAAATATAGTTAGATTGTAGAAATAAATGGAAAAAATTACAAAAAATCGCTTGATTTCATGAAAAAAATCTATTTTTTAAAAAAAAGATACGTATGAAGGTATATAAATTACACAAGGTCTTTTACTGACCAATTATTGCTTTTTATTATTTTTCTGTTACACAAATATTGATAGTGTTCAACCAGAGTGTCTTGCGAGTCCTTCAATCCATTGCTATTTCAAAATAAGAGAAGTTACGGTAAAATTTATGATAGAGAAAGTTGTAGCTCATTTTATTACCTTTGAAATAGTGTATTGCAAGTACTGATGAAATCAGGATTAAAAGAGTTATAATTCAATTAATCCGGTGGGTGGTGACAGAGTGCAAATTGTTTTCACTTTTGAAATTAAGATTAGGATTAGCCTATTTTCGACAGGATTTGACAAATTAATTTACTTCAAATATAAACTTAAGTAATAATGTATATAAATTTATTAGTGAGAGAAATGTAATTTAGATATTAAAATTACTAAAAGCCAGTTAAAATATGGTACAAATATATAAAAATTACAGGCAACATTATTGAAGCCATTATTTTGGGTAGAAAAAACCAATGTGATATTGTATCTTTACCGCGAATGCTATTTATTAATTCTTTCTGAATTTGTTATACCCTTTAAAATTTTCAACACGTGTACCTTATGCTATAAATTACAAAGGCAGGCAATGATTTTTTGTGTGATATATTTGAAAAATCAATGTTTTAGTCGTAAATAAACAAAAAATCATTCATTTTTACATCCACGTCTACAGGTATGACTAAAAAATTGTATAACCCTTGACTTTAAAATAAATTGAGCTATTTGAAATAAATTTGTACTATAAATTGCAGTGTTTAATTTTTAATATTTAATTTTATTGAACATATTTTAAAATTTGTTAAAGGGATAATTAAAGTGTTAATTGTGGGAATTGAGAATCATCATTTTATTTGAAGCAGTTCTACATTCACTCATATATTGATGTATATAGTAATTCGAAAAACATTAATTATTAATTTTAACTGAACGAAAAATATTAGTACACGATATTGAAAATATGTAGAATTGGGTACAGGACAACGTCTATCGAGTCATCTAGTATTTATATATATATATATATATATATATATATATATATATATATATATTTATATATATATATATTTACATTGATTGTTTCTTTTCCGAACAGTAAATCCAATAATAAAAAACAATTTGTTTTTTGAAGATGTTTAATAACGACGTTTCGAAACTAGGTACGTTCCATCATCAGGTTTATTCTGTCAAATACAATGTTTTTTAAAAATATTGATTAACATTAATAAATGATGGTCAATACAGATTAATTAGAAAAATTTTTTATAAAGGAATGGATTATGTACCGGAGTAAAGAGTAATAAGAATTAACTAAAAAAGGTTCTATATAAAATTGAGAACCAAAAATTATTTACCTGTAATAATTTATATATCCATATCACTAATATTTTTTTGTTAAAAACACTCGATTTTTTGGAGGATATTTGTAGATGTTACGACTACACAAGACTTAAATACACTGATATGGAGTTCTGTCCGCCAGATGTAAGGGACATTGTACGGAATTCTTGGCAAAAATGATTTGTTATGGCTCTTGTATTGGTAATTTACGAAAAAAGAGGAAATATTGCTTTAGTAAATGTTGAGAAATATTATGTATATATATATATATATATATATATATATATATATATACATGCACATGCATATGCACACCTACATACTCATACATACATATGCACATATCTATATATTAATGTATCTACAATTATATACATGAACATATACGCAAGTGCACGTATATAGTGTATATACAAAATCATACATATAAGCACATATATGGATGTGCATATATTATAACACATATACATGTATATATATATATATATATATATATATATACACATTCAAAAATTATTAGGATTTTTTGTTTTTAATCAGGTTTAAAAAATTTAGATACGAGTAATGAATGATATTGTGATCTGATCTTTTATTAACACTTTTTGACGAATTCAAAAAGATTAAACTGCTTTCAGAAAAAAGTCTTTTAAAAGTACAATCATCTCTATATAAAATATTGGGTTCAAAGGTAAAATTATGTGAGTTTTCAATGGAATGTTGGACAAGAGTGCTTTGGAAATTTTGGCTTTTATGATGAGTGACGCTTAATTCATGTTGTCTCATTCTCTTATGAATGTATTGTGATGTTTGGCCAATGTATTGTTTTTGACAATTTTTGCAAGAGATGGAATAAACTATGTTAGTATTGAATTTAGGAGGGGTGGTGGATTTAATTTTTGAAAACATTTCTTTAAAAGAAATTAGAGCTGTTCCTGAAATAAAAATATTTTCTTCTTCGAGTAATTTGGCAAAATAATCAAATAAGCCTTCAATGTAAGGCATGCTGTGAAAAGTTGGTTTAATATTGTTGTCTTGGAATAACTTGAAGATGGATTGATAATTGTTACTTTTATGATAGGAAAGTCTTTTATTGGTAATGGAATTGATGAGGGTGAGGGGATATCCGTTTTCTAATAAAGTTTTAGTTACTAATGTTGTGTTTTGGGTATGAAAAGAAGAGTGAGACAACATGATTGCGTGGTCTATCAAAGAAATGATTGTATTGACTTTATAATTTTTGGGACAGTATGACGCGTAATGAAGGTATCTTCCTGACCATGTAGGTTTTCTGTACCAATTTGTGCAAATAATGTTGTCAATTTTGTGTACAGTCACGTCTAAAAAGTTCAATTTGTTGTCGATTTGTGTTTCATGCGTGAACTGAATGCTCTTATTGTAATTGTTAAAGATATCGAGTATCATATCTGATTGTTTTTTGTCTATTATAAAAAAAGTGTCATCTACATATCTAACATAAAAATATATTTGAAAATTTAATGTGGAGAAAACAGAAATTTTAAGGGTTTGTAAAACTAGGTCTATAATGCCAGGGGATAACGGGCAACCCATAGCAGTAACTTTGATTTGTAGATAAAAATTATTGAAACAATTAAAATAAGAGCAATTCAGGACAGTGTTAATGATGTGTTTGAAAATAGTTATAGGAAAGTCGGTGTAGTTACAAATAGTGGGCCAGCGTTTTTCAATTGAATCAAGTATTAAATCATGGGGAACACATGTGAAAAGGTTAATTACATCAAGGCTTAGAAAAATTTGATCGTCTGTAATGTTTCGGTCTTTGATTAGATCCACAAATTGGTAAGAGTTCTTTACATAGTAAGGAGAGGAAATTGTGACATTTTTTAAAATATTGGCAATGTGTTTAGCGATATTATAGAATGGGGAGCCAACGTAGGATACAATGGGTCTAAAGGAGCATTCAGGTTTGTGGACTTTGGGGAGTCAATACATTTTTGGGGAAATAGGATGTTGAACTTTTGAATTATAGGCAAATTTGTCAGAAATGAAATTTTTATTTTTTAATTCATTAATTAATTTAATTGATTGTCTAGAAAACTGTTGTGTTGGATCATTTGTAATGATTTTGTAAGTAGTATCATCTTTTAGCATTCGTAATGTTGTGTTAGTATAAAATTCTTTGTCAAGGATTACCGTCATATTGCCTTTATCTGCTAGACAATACATTCATACGAGAACATTGGAGCTGGACATACATTCATAAGAGAATGAGACAACATGAATTAAGTGTCACTCATCATAAAAGCCGAAATTTCCAAAGCACTCTTGTCCAACATTCCATTGAAAACTTACATAATTTTACCTTTGAACCCAATATTTTATACAGAAAGGATTGTACTTTTAAAAGACTTTTTTCTGAAAGCAGTTTAATTTTTTTGAATTCGTCAAATAGTGTTAATAAAAGATCAGATCACAATATCATTCATGACTCGTATCTAAATTTTTTAAACCTGATTAAAAACAATTAATCCTAATAATTTTTGAATATGTATATATATACATGTATATGTGTTATAATATATGCACATCCATATATGTGCTTATATGTATGTTTTTATATATACACTATATACGTGCACTTGCGTATATGTTCATGTATATAATTGTAGATACATTAATATATAGATATGTGCATATGTATGTATGAGTATGTAGGTGTGCATATGCATGTGCATGTATATATATATATATATATATATATATATATATACATAATATTTCTCAACATTTACTAGAGCAATATTTCCTCTTTTTTCGTAAATTACCAATACAAGAGCCATAAAAAATCATTTTTGCCAAGAATTCCGTACATTGTCCCTTACATCTGGCCGACAGAACTCCATATCAGTGTGTTTAAGTCTTGTGTAAGACTAAAACTCGAGCGTTTTTAACAAAAAAATATTAGTGATATAAATATATAAATTATTACAGGTAAATAATTTTTGCTTCTCAATTTTATATAAAACCTTTTTTAGTTGATTCTTATTACTCTTTACCCCGGTACATAATCCATTCCTTTATAAAAAAAATTTCTAATTAATCTGTATTGACCATCATTAATTAATTAATTAATTAATGTTAATCAATATTTTTAAAAAACATTGTATTTGACAGAATAAACCTGATGATGGAACGTACCTAGTTTCGAAACGTCGTTATTAAACATCTTCAAAAAACAAATTGTTTTTTATTATTGGATTTACTGTTCGGAAAAGAAAAAATCAATATATTGAAAAAATCCAGGACTTATCTATTGAATATATATATATATATATATATATATATATATATATATATATATATATATATATATTTGTAAGTATTAATGGGCGACATATTTTATTCAATTAAAATTCCAATAATTTGATATTTTAATTTTGATTTTTAAATAATTTTATCGTAATTTGTTTCTGTTTTATTTGAAATATTAATGTTTTTATAGTTGTATTTTTATTTTTTGATAATAACTAATCATGAATTTCGAAGTGTTCAAAGCAGTTATAATTCGACCAATAACAAATATAGATTTTCTATTACCTTTAATTAGCTATTCATTTATAACAAAAGTAATTTTGATGCGTAGTATCAATAATTCACATGGAAATAAAATACAAAAAAAATATATATAATAATAATTTTTATCAATTATTCTGAAATTGAATGGCCATTCATTTTTTTATTAATACTGACATTCTAAATATAATAATTTTAAATTAATATTTTTATATTGTATATTTTTATAGTATAAATAGAATGTTCAAAATAGAATTTGAAAATAAAAGTTATAAAATCAAGAGGGCCCAGGAATCTATTAATATAGAAGTATGTGACAACACACAATTGTAAGACAAATTATCACTATCTTTCATATATTCTATCTAGATGTAATGCATCAGAATAGCGACAAGTGTGCAAGCGATTTTTTTTAAAAAATTCGAAGATTGATACAAAATTCTCATACAGGTTCAAGTTAGTGATAATCGCGCGCGCATCTTTAAACATCCTATTCAAAACATAACTGAATCTGACACAGAGTATTTTGATCATATTTTAAATTTGAATCAAATAAATGAATTATCATACAAAATTAAACAATTTATGATAATATTGAATTTGTGAAAAGAAAGAGAGATCTTGCAACTTGTTAATATTCTTATGCAAATAGAAAAGTTGTTTTTATTTTTATACTATCCTAGTAAACTTCATATCAATTAATGATAGTGATAATGGATGAAATAATTATTTTTATCACATAAATTTTTAAAAGGTTTTATTTATGTGTGAACAATATAAATCAAGTAGGTCAAAATTTTGCTTTTGCCGACATAATCATTTTAATGCTGCATGTATTGACAAAGCAGACACACAAATTATGCAACTTGAGCGAATTCATATGGTATTAGATTGCATACTGTATCAAATAAGAATAACCTAATAATGTGACTAATTATCTTCTATATATATAAAAATAAGTCGGGTTTTCCTTCCTGACGAAATAACTCCAGAACGCACGAACCGATTTCGACAATTTTGCATTCGTTGGAAAGGTCTTGGGCTCCGCAAGGTTTATAGCTATGAAAATTAGTTGTGCATGGCATCGTGCCTTAATGCAAGCTGCTGGAACTTCATGCACCGTAAATAAAAATTCGAGTAATAAAAATAATCAACAATTGTTTTAAATAATTTCCAATAGATTATCTTCTATATATATAAAAATAAGTCGGGTGTTCCTTCCTGACGAAATAACTCCAGAACGCACGAACCGATTTCGACAATTTTGCATTCGTTGGAAAGGTCTTGGGCTCCGCAAGGTTTATAACTAAGAAAATTAGTTGTGCATGGCATCGTGACTTAATGCAAGCTGCTGGAACTTCATGCATCGTAATTAAAAATTTGAGTATTAAAAATAATCAACAATTGTTTTAAATAATTTCAAATAGATTATCTTCTATATATATATATATATATATAAAAATAAGTCGGGTTTTCCTTTCTGACAAAATAACTCCAGAACGCACGAACAGATTTCGACAATTTTGCATTCGTTGGAAATGTCTCGGGCTCCGCAGGGTTTATAGCTAAGAAAATTAGTTGTGCATGGCATCGTGTCTTAATGCAAGCTGCTGGAACTTCACGCACCGTAATTAAAAATTCGAGTAATGACATTAATGAGAATTATCAGAATTATGCTGGGTTAAGTCAACGAGCAATTCTTGCCACAAAGAATAATGATGTACTCGCACTGAATTTCACCATTCAATCAAAAATTGCTGGCGAATTGGTGACATACCAATGATTCCGACTGGTCTTCCGTTTGACTTCAAACGATTGCAATTTCCAGTTCGCTTTGCGTTCGCAATAACAAATCGCAAGGCCAATCGCTTATTGTTTGCGGGATAAATTTCAAATAGATTATTCAGAAAATCATTGTTCTTTACATGGGCAGTTATACGTTGCCTGTTCACGAGTTGGAAAACCATCCGCTTTGTTTGTGTTAACGTCGGACCAAAAAACAAAAAATATGGTTTACCAAAGAGCACTTCAATGAAACGGATAATTTGCGGAATCACTTTCATTTACTTAGAGAAGTTCAACTAAAAAACACTTCATTTTTGTAATCGAAATAAATTCATTACTGTTGTATAATAAAATCAAATTTTTCTTTTTCAAATATAAAACAAACAAAAAATTTCTTCATCTTTCTCACGAAAACATCTGGTGGCGAAACGGAGTTCGTCGGGTTTGCTAGTTGTTTGCATGCATTATCAAAATCGTTCTTTTGAAATTAAACAAACAGTTAAAACTAAATCAAAATAATTTTAATGAACTATTAAAAATCACATTATGCAGCAAAATGTTACAACAATATTAGATTTTTTAAAAAAGGTTAGATGTTAATTTTTTTACCAATATTATCATCAGAATTGTTAACTAATTATTATATTTCAGATATACTACAAAATTTAATACTTTTACTTTTTCATATTTTGCAAATAGTTTTCTTTTTTTTTTCTCTTTTGCTATAATCAATTGTACCATAGATTGCTGTTTTTCCATTTATCAAGGACGATAAATTGTTTTAGAGGGGAGGAACCCCAAATAAATTGTAATTTCTTTTTTCTTAATTGTTAGAGGACTAACAATATTCTTTAGGGGTGGCGTGTTCTGTAATAACATGATTGTACGTGTTTTTAATAAAAATATAAATTTATTGTTCAAAGTCCAAGATCTTTGCATGAACGCGGAAGCACGCCATTCCGGGAATTTGTCACGTCCACTACGTAATATATAGAAACAAAATTATCATGGTAGACTAGTGATGTCTTAGGAAAGAGTCTAGTCCAGTGATGTCTAAGAAAAGAGTCTAGCCAAGTGATGATGTCTTAAGAGTAGTCTTAGAATATCTTAAGTGAAGATTATGTCTGTTAATTAGAAGAAATAAATACAGTGTATAATACTACGAGTGACTTTTATATTGTAAACCAGAAGTCTATCTCTTTCAGCTAATATCTTACTGAAAAGGCCCACTATTCTGAGAGATCTATTATCAAACCAGTAAATCAAACATTACTCCTACTGCTCGACCCAAGGCACCGGGAAAGGGTTGGATGGACTTATTACCCCAACCCATACCTAAACCCTACTACCAACCACATTATATCATTTCAGTAAATTGAGTCAAGGCTTAGTGAAAGAACTCATCATATCTGAAGAGGCAACATCAGACCCAAACTAGTGGGGTGAATGGCATTGTACCTTAAGGCAAATTGCTGGAACTCCCGGTACCGTAACAAAATGTTTGAGGAATATTGAATATTTCAAATAGATTATTATAAATATTGTAACATTGTCTAATATCTATAGGAACTATATAAACTGAATTGCAAAGTTGAAATTATTTGTGTAAAGTATAATAGAATTTTAGTCAGAATTAAAAATAAAATCTGAATTATTTTCGATATACAAAAAAAAATTAAAATGAAAATTTTGAAACATTTTTTTTTTCAAAATCAATTATTTTGTTAAAACAAGCGAAAAGTTCTTCAAATCACTTAAATCGGACGCTTAGTTCTCTCAAAAACTGCAATTTTTTGCACATTTAGCCTTGTATCTTCGAAATAGCTGGGCCTGCCTTTGCCAAAAACTAATAACCACTTCTCCCAAGCACTACTAATTGAATGTTTTTTTAGATCATTCGAATCGGATGCTCTGTTCCCTCAAAACCTCGATTTCTATTTTCTGCACTCTTTGCTCTTTATCTCTGTAACTGCTGGACCTGCCTTTGCCAAAAACTAATCAGCACATTTCCCTATCAATAGGAATCTAATGTTTTGAACCATTCAAATCGGTTGATACGTGCGCCCGAAAACGTGAACGAAAAAATACGGACACACACAACACGCACACATACACACATTCATTTTTTCTGAGGTATGCTCAGCATCCTTTAAAACTTTGAGAAATGCAAAAATTTTCAAGTTCGGTTTTTGGACGATTACAATAACTCACTCTACGGGAAGTTAATAATTGTATAGTTTGTTGTGAAGAAAAGCAAACTGGATTGCCATTTAAACATAAAAAAATCAAGAACAGTAAAAATTCTGGAACTAGTTCACTCTGATGACCATTCAAAAATGTGATTTGTTTATTTTTTAAAATCAAAAAAATAAAGTTTTTTGTTGCTTCAAAGAATTTATTTTATTGTCGTTAAAAGGCAACAGGGTATGCCAATTAAAACACTAAGAACTGGGAACGGTACAGAATATTGCAACAATGTATTTCAGGAGTGTTTACAATAAAATGGTATTGTTCATCAAAGAACGAATCCTGATCACGGAACGAATACGCCTAAACAAAATGGAATAGTTGAAAGACTAAATCGGACGTTGGTGGAAAGGGCTCAATGTCTAATATTTGAGGGTCAATTAGATAATGAGTCCTGAATAGAGGCTGTTAATACAGTAGCGCATTTGAGTGATTGAATTATTACGAGTGATCTGACGAAAACACCTTTCGAATTATGGAGGAAGAAAAATCCTGATGTTAGTCATATTAAGATATTTGAAAGTGTTCTAATGGATCATGTACCGAAGCAAAAAAAATCAAAATGACACAAAAAATCTCTTAGATAGTTTTTTAACGGATATGCAGACAATGTCAAAGTTTACAGATTATTTGATCCAATAACAAACTAGTTGGTTTGGTTTTTAGCCTTGAGGCAAGTTACATGAACTTCCCGATATGTGTAAATAATCGACTTAATAAAAAAAATGTGTAAATAGTATACTTCATCAATCCTACTTCAAAAAAAACAACGATAATATTTTTAGGAAAGTTTGACGAATTATTAAAATTAAACTACTTGTAAGGCCGTAATATTACAGTAAGTTCTATAAGACCATGATGTATATCGCCAAAAAAAGTTCCATAAAAATCGGCTTAAATTTTTTTTTCAACAGTTAATTACAATCGGTATCATTCCGAACTAATATCTTTCGAACAGTTTTTGATTTTTTAAAATCGGTTCGGTAGGATGAGCTTAAATGTGGACGAAAAGTTTAACACTTTTTTTCAACTGTTAATTACAAGAAAACGGCTCCGTAGATTTTCACCTAAAATTAATCAGTACCATTCCCAACTAATATCTTTCGAACAGTTTTTGATTTTTTAAAATCGGTTCGGTAGGATGAGCTTAAATGTGCACGAAGTTTAACACTTTTTTCCAACAGTTAATTACAAGAAAACGGCTCGGTAGATTTTCACCTAAAACTAATCAGCATTATTCCCAACTAATATCTTTCGAACAGTTTTTGATTTTTTAAAATCGATTCGGTAGTTTTAGCTTGAATGTGGACGAAAAGTTTAACACTTTTTTTTAAATTACAAAGAAACGGTTTGGTAGATCGTCTCACAAAACTGACAAACGATAGTCCTCATTGAGATACATCAAATGGCTTTTAAATTTCTGAAATCGGTTCAGGCGTTTTTAAGAAAACTTCGATCAAAGGTTTAATTATGACAAATGCCAAAAAAACGATACTAATTTTTGCAAACTTTGAAGATTTGTTAAAATTAAACGACTTGTCGTAGGACTGTAATATTTAAGTATAACCTATAAAACTGTGGTATCTACCGTCAAAAAAAAAATATAAAAATCGTCAATTTTTTTTTTTTTTTAAACTTTATTATTATCGGTACAATATATTACCAATATTGGTTTTCTGTGGCCGTGATTGCCTATATTGCACAAATATAGGCGAACGTCGGTTCTGTGATGATGTCAACTAATCGATCAGGCCAACGTCAGCCGATATTGAGGCAATAATCTCTATAAATGGCCTTGTCCAATATTGGTCTCAAACTAAAATAGAAATATTGATGCAATATTTTTTATCATCGGCTAATAAATATTGTCCTCAAATAGAAGAATAAATATTGATGCAATATTTTTTTATCATCGACTGATAAATATTGTCCTCAAACTAAAATAGAAATATTGATGCAATATTTTTTCATCATGGGCTGATAAATATTGTCCTCAAACTAAAATATAAATATTGATGCAATATTTTTTATCATCTGCTGATAAATATTGTCCTCAAACTAAAATATAAATATTGATGCAATATTTCTTATCATCGGCTGATAAATATTGTTCTCAAACTAAAATATAAATATTGATGCAATATTTTTTTATCATCGGCTAATAAATATTGTCCTTCTCTAGAAAAATAAATATGCTGTAATATTTTTTATCATCAATATTGTAAGTAAATATTGTACTCAAATTTAAAATATTGATGCAACATTTTTTATAATTCACTATTAAATATTGTTATTATTATTTAATTAACTTCTCGAAAAAGAAGTTTTTTTTTGTGAAAAAATCTGATTTGCTAATTAAATATTTTATCGAAGTGGAATGAGATCAAAGATCTATATATTCACATATATCCTATGCTACAATCTAAACGGTAAAGAATACTTAAAAGGTTTATTCAGACGAAAAATGCAGAATAAAATTACGAATAAAATGATATATAATTCGACATGTGTATTCATACAATTTTCTTGAAATTTTCCAATTTTTTTAGAATTTTGGCACTGCAACTCGCCTATAGACCAAACCGTTTAAAATACCAAGTTCTGATATATGGAAGAAAAACTAAGAATTTTGAGACGATTCTAGCGATGTATAATACTTTATACGGTTTCTTTATGAAAATCTCAAATGTTGAGAATAGTATAAAAATTCAGTTTTCCTTTCATTATAAAAAAGTTATAAATGTTACAGGGTAATTTGTTTTAAATACTGTCCGATATATATAAAACTAATTGAAAACTTTAATTTTATTTACTCATGCAATTATAAAATAAAAAAATAATAATAAAGGGACTGGGATTTGAACCCCAAAATCAAAATCAAAACGCTGCCACGTTAGCCATTGCACCACCAAGATATACAATCTTGTTGTAGTAACTCACTATCCTGAATAGCAGGTATAAGGTTCTAGATGTTTCTATGAACTTCTATGCATGACGCATGCCACAAGAAGCGCCGCGCGTTACGGCGTCCTTAGCCTTTAATGCAAAATTGTTAATTATAGTATGTTTTAAGATACTAGTTTTGCTGGAAATAATCGAATAATATTTTCAGTTATGTGTAATGTGTAATAGTGTTATAGTGTACATTGTTTTCTAATGTGTGTAATGTGCATTGGTGCGAAATATATACCACAAACAAGTTTGGTTAACAATTGTTTAGTAAGCATTGTCTCTGAAAAATATACAATATTTCATTTCTTTTTTGTTACTTTGGATTAAAATACAAAGGTTTGAAAGTTCAACTTAATTTTACGTCATCTGATTTGATTTGGGATGAATAGATTAAGTAATAAGTTATGTATATCTAACATAACCTTAGTTTTAATAGACAAATTCTTTTTACTATTGGTGAGTATAATACTTAATTATGCGTTTATGCATCGTAACTAATAGCTATTTATTTTTAGAATAATTACTGCTAACTACATTATTATTAGTATCTGTAATAAATAATCGGAAACTATTCTATGCTATGCTATTCGAAGTGTCAAGATTTGCAAGTTTTCAATAAAAATGGTAAAAAATGCAAGATAATTTTATTTTTCTCACTAAGGATTTTTATATTGATCAGGAGTTTAAACACATTGAGAAATCAGTTGTACATATTATGTGAAATATAATAAAATATAACTTAATAAAATATAACATAACCTAATCTTTTTGAGTGAAGACATATCTGCACTTTCATATTTATAAAAGGTAAGACAATACTTGTTATAATATAATTATATGTTTCTGCATTTAAAACATATTCTTATTTATTTTCAGGTAATATTGTTGTAAGCGCAGAAAATAGAGAAACTGGTTTGCTTAGTAGTAAAATGTTATCGAAAAGTTTTTCATCAAAAGTTTGTAACTAAATAAGTTATAGAAAGGAAAGATATAAATTTTGACAGAATAGTCATAATGTTTGATTATAATAAATGCAATGTGGAATGTCAATAAATCTGTACATTTGCATAGCAAGATTCTAGACTATGATATGAAGTCATTATTTTTTAAGGTAAAAGTAGAGTCGAGTGCATTTTACAATCTCATTTTAACGCTTTCATAAATTATTCATATTGATAATATATAATGATATATTATAAATTTATTAACAAGGAATACGAGGTTTCAGATGGCAATACAAACTTGGACAAAAATATTTTGGAGTTATGATTGAAAAAGTTTCCCAGTCACTGTTCTAGACGATGAAATAAATATTTCATAATGGATAATAAATATATTAACAACAAATAAAATATGTTCAGATGCTGTGAAATGTTTTATCGAGTGATGATGTTATAAATAGTTAAGTTAATTTGCTTTTATTACTTATATTACTTTACCTACCTTACATTTGATATATATCACGTAAATTATAATCAAATAATTATTCGATTATAATTTACTTGATATATATCAAATGTAAGGTAGGTTTTCCAATGACTGTTCTAGACGATAAAATAAATATTTCATAATGGATAATAAATATATTAACAACAAATAAAATATGTTCAGATGCTGTGAAATGTTTTATCGAGTGATGATGTTATAAATAGGAAAGTTTATTTGCTTTTGTTATTGTTATAAAAAAAGTTTACTTGATATGTATTAATAAATATCTATTAAAAAAATAATCAATATTTATGACACTTTTGTGTTTTATAAATAATCATATTTTTAATGCAGTTATATATTTGTATCATTGTTTATATTTAATAAATGAATTTCCACAAAAACATTCTTAATACATTTACGTATATGTTCATTTCAGAAATAAATAAATAAATAAATAAATAAATAAATTTCAGGTGTTTTATTGTTAAATAAATGAATATTTCAACTTCAAATCTTCAAATATTTGTGTAATATTTCAACATCAGTTATAAGTTTCAGAATAATTCAATAATTAATAATTCTAAATGTTCACCAGCTCTCTGTCTAATTGTATATTACCTACCAACATTCAACAATTTGTAGGCAACATTGGTTCCAAATTTCCAAATATAGACCAATATAGACCAATGTTGGTTTACCTATATGGCCTCAATATAAAAAATGTTCAATTTTTATGACCAGCCGATATTGGTTTCAAATTTGACCAATGTAGATTGTATATTGCTTGTAGATTCAGACCATATTAATTTCTACATGGGTATCGAACAGTTTTTGAATTTTCAAAATCGATTCAGAATTGCGGGCTAAAACGTGGACGAATTTTTTTTTACTTTTTTGCGATTTACGAAGAAACGGCCTGTCCGATCGTTGTACAAAACATCAGAAACGCTAGTCCTCATCGAGATACATCGAATGGCTTTTAAATTTTTGAAATCGGTCCAGCCGTTTTCGAGAAAACGTCGATTTACGGCAAAACATCTGTTCACACACACACACACACACACACATACACACACACACATACTTTTTCAAATTTGGTCTCATTCGATTCAGAATGGCTTGAAACGTCGAGAAAACATAAAATTAGCGAGTCGGATTTTTTTATGAAAACAAACTTCTCCTTCGGGAAGTTAATAAAATTTCACTAGTAGAAATGTAGTTATTATGGAAAACATTGAAGACGTGTCTACAAACAACTCAATAAATCAGTAGAAAACACCGTTTCAGTGGGAGTTAATAAAATGCAGCCAATAACGTAAAAAGTGAATCAAAATACTGGGAGTGATTATGAACAAGATGTTATAAAAATACAAAAGTCTAAAAGAACAAGAAAGAAGAAAACGCTTGATAATCATATCACATATGTGTGTAACAACTTTCCCGTGGAAGAACCAAAAACAATTAAGAAAGTAATATCAAGACCAGACAAGCAAAATTGGATGGACGCTATAGCTGAAGAATTAAAATCTGTCGAGAAAAATAAGGGCTGGAAGTTAGTATATATGCTAGAAAACTGTAACGCAGTGGATTGTAAGTGGGTTTATAAAAGAAAAGTGGAAAGTAAAAATCAAATACGATATAGAGCTCAGTTGGTAGCTCGAGGTTTCACTCAAAAGTATGTTGTGAATTTTGATGAGACTCTTTTTCCAGTCGTTAGGAATTCTACCTTAAGATTATTAATGGTTTTATCAGTAAGATTAAGATCAAGCATAACGCATTTAAACGTCACAGCAAAGGTTCTGATCGTGTTTGCATACAGAATTGGCCTCACCCTGGTATTTAAATGATTTTTATGCCATTTTATAGGTATTTTCGAGAAAATTCTAAATACCAAATTTTAAATCATTGAAAATATGTGAAATTGGCTCCTTTTTTTCAAAGTCGTTTTTTGACGAAACTGTAAAAGATATCGACAAACAAATAACGAAGTACTATTTACATCGGTGTGGACTATATTATCATTAACAAATATTGTTAAATAATCAATTGTGAGTCTATAAATAAGTGAAAATAATTTTGTGTTTCCAATTTTCGGGCAGTGCGGTTGTTTGGACTATTTTTTAATTAACATCGTTAGAATGACTATTCGTTTTTCTTAGGCTAATTTAGTTTTAGTTCATGTGGTAGAACACATTCAAAAGTTGGAAAAACCTGAGCAAGTACACGCTCTCGCTCATAGAACAGCCACGTAAGTCGTATCTCAATTGCAAAGGCGAGTAGAACACTGCTCGCGTGTTCGCAGCGTTTGTCTTATAACAAATATTGTAAATTGAACAATTCTATGTAAAACATTTAGTAAAGCACTATATTTGTACATTTATATTTTAAATAATCTTATATTCGTGTATGCGTAAAATAAATATATTTATTTATATATTATTTTTTATATTTGTATGTGTGTAATAAATTATTTCAATTTCAATTTTATATCTTAAAACTTAATATTTGTTTTAAAATGCACTAATATACTATATGCTTTATATTTCATACAATTTTTCCTACATAAAAGATGAAAAATAAATACAAATAATAATATTATATCGGCATTTTGTTTTGTTTTGTCCCACAGCAATGTAATGCAAATATATTAAGTTAGTTATAAATACATTTCACATATTTGATACCTCGGCCAAATGATGAGCTACGGATTTAAAATCTGTTATTTCGAATTATCTCAAAAATACCTATAAAATGGCATCAAAATCATTCAAATGCCAGGGTGGGGCTAATTTTGTATGGAAACACGATCAGACCCTTTTCTGAATGTGCATTTAAAATAATTGGTATATATGAAAAAACCAGATGACCAGATAGAGATAATAGTGGCAAAGTAACAATATTAAACAAAGCTATATATGGTTTGAAACAATAGTCTCAAGTGTGGTATCAAAAGGTTGAGACAGTCCTACCTGAACTGGGTTACAAGAAATCTAAATATGAACCATGCATCTTTATAAAGGGTAATAATAATACTATGACTGCAATAGCATGATATGTTGATGATTATTTTGTTTTTTCAAATGATTTAGCTGAAAATAGTAAATTAAAAACCGGAGTGTATTTAAAGTTTGGGCAAGGAATCAGAATCACTTACGAAGAAGATGGTAGTATAATATTGGACCAGAAGAGGTATATAGATCAACTACTAAATAAATTTAATATATGAGATTGCAAACAAGCAGGAACATCCATGGAAAGTGATTTGGTTTGTCTCCAGGTGAAATTGAACAAAAGTTTCTCTATCAACAACTTATTGGAAGTCGAATGTACTTAGCTGTTTTGACAAGACCTGATATTGCTTATATTCTGAGTTATCATAGTCAATTTCAAAATTGCTATTATAGCAGTCACTTCAAAAGTGCGAAGAGGGTGTTAAATTATTTGCAAGATACTGAGAAGTATGACTTAAAATTTAAGAACGATACAGAGAATTTAGTAGGATATACTGATGCAGACTGAACAAGTGACAAAAATCATACACACATTTTCCAATAGTATTATAAATTGGAAAAGTTCTAAGCAAACCGAGTACATGGCAATATCAGATGCCTCCAAAACAGCGATATACTTAAATAATTTGTTAATGGAATTAACGGATGTAGATAAAAGTGTGTGCATTTACAATGATAATAAGTCTGCGCAAAAACTCTCATACAATCCAGTTTTTCATAGAAGGTCAAAACATATTGATGTAAGACAGGGAATAAATTACAGATGGTGTAATCAATTTAAAGTATATGCAAACAAATAATATGCCTGCTGATATATTCAAAAAGAGTTTAAGTGTACATAAACATTTGAAGTTTTAAAGCTATTAATTATGAGTACCTAGATTTTTTAGTATATTGGGGGTGTTGAAGATTGATACTAAACACACTATGTTTATGTATCTCTATGTTATGTTCTCTTTGTTTTGTGTCAATGTATATATGCTACTTATGCTCATTATAACATATGTAATGCGTGTGATTATTTTAAGTACATAATCAGTTAGTCTGTGTTTATCCTTCTGCATAAACAAGTGTATTATTCTTATAAACTTGAACATTAATTCAACATTACCAACCAAGCTACCGAACAAAAAATACATTATATGATGTCTAGCGATGAGATTACTTTGTAGCAAAGATTAGTATACGGCGTTGCTGTGAACGTGAAAAAATCGAGCTTTCCACGCCGCCGGAAGCTGGAGACGTAGCAGACGCAAAAGCGGGTCCAGCTACAAACTGTGGGAGATTAGCAGATCGT
This sequence comes from Ctenocephalides felis, assembly GCF_003426905.1. Lineage (NCBI taxonomy): Eukaryota > Metazoa > Arthropoda > Insecta > Siphonaptera > Pulicidae > Ctenocephalides > Ctenocephalides felis. The sequence goes on from NW_020538040.1 coordinate 118,015,972, forward strand.
ATCAGTAAAACTAGTGGGGCGCATGGCATCGTGCCTTAAGGCAAATTGCAGGAACTTCCCGTACCGTAATTAAAAATTCGAGGAATGAAAATAATCAATAATTGTTTAAAATAATTTCAAATATATTATTCATTATAAATACATACTGTAAATGTGCTTATTGGGCGACAAGCGTATTCTACAAACAAACTTATGTGTATGCTTACAAAGATTTTTTTAAATTTTTATTTTAATTTGATTTTTTTGATAATTTTGAAATTTAAAATAAAAATCGATTTTTTTTTTAATTTTTTGAGAATTTGAAAATTTTGGAAAATGTCCGATTTTTTGGAAAATATCGAAATTTTCTCAATTTTTTGTAAGAAATCTTTTTTTTTTAATTTTGATGTTTTTCAAATTTTTTGAAATTTAGATATTTTTTTCAAAATGATGAAAAATTTCAAAAGTTTGAGTTTTCTGAAACTTAAATTTTTTTTGAAAATTTGGATTTTTTTTGAAAATTTTCAAAAAAACGAATTTTTTTGTAAAACCATTTTTTTCACACCGGCTACAATTTTCAAAAAAACGAATTTTTTTGTAAAACCATTTTTTTCACACCGGCTACACAAGCAAGTTTTTGAATTAATCTAATCGGATGATCCGTTCTCTTGAAAACTGCATGACAATTTTTACACCCTTTGCGCTCTATACCTGCGGCATGGCAGGATATGCTTTTTGCAAAAACGCCTCGCGATCGCGATACCAAATGTTTGTTCAATAATATGTAAAAATCGGTTATTCCATACCGTCGAAAATGTCGAGGAAATTTGTCTGAACCATATACATAAACTTTAGAATTAAAAATCTTGGTACGGAACCCAAAAAAGTTGACACAAAATATATACACATTAATAAAATCTCTACTAAAATATATGATAATTTGATGTGCATATGTCTAGAGAACATTTTTACCGCCAAATTACATTTAAAAAAAAATATTGAGAGTCCATAACCGTTAGGCCTGCCTTTCGCAAAACTTTAACGGTTCTTCGCTTAATCAATACAAATAAAATGTTTTTCGAATTATTCCAATCGGACGCTCCGTTCTCTCAAAAACTAAATTACAATTTTTGTTCTTTTTGCCCCGTATCTTCGAAACGACTTGACCTGCATATGCCAAAACCTAATCAGCATGTTTCCTTATCAATACGAATCAAATTTTTCTTAAATTATTCAAATCAGTTATTCGATACTGTCTAAAATGTCGAGAACATTTATTAGAACCATATACGTAAAATTTAAAATTAAAAATATTGGTACGGAACCCGAACAAATATTACACAAAATTTGTATATATTATTAAAGTGTTTATAAAATATCTGATAATTTGATGTACATATGTCCAATAAACATTTTTGACCGCTAAATGGCATTTTTTAAACTTGTTTTTTATTGAGAGTCTATAACCGCTAGATCTGCCTTTCCAAAAATTTAATCAGATATTCATCTTGTCAATACAAGTAAACTGTTTTTTGAATTTTTAAAATCGGACTCTTCGTTCTCTTAAAATCTCTGTTACCGCTTTTGGCACTTTTTGTATCTTCGGAATGGCTAGACCTGCCTCCGCCAAAAACTAATCAGCACGTCTCCTTATCAGTACAAATCGAATGTTTTTTGAATTATTTAAATCGGTTGATCGGAGTTCCCGAAATCGTCGACGAAAATTTGTATCCGCACACACATACACGCGCACACACACACACATACATCCATTTTCTTAAGGTATGCCAAAATATTCAGAAACCTTTGAAACGTAAAGAAATATAAAAATTTTCATTTTCGATTTTTTTGCGATTACTATAACTTACCCTACGCCTTAGGGTAGGGCCTACGGGAACTTAATAAAAATGACAAGTAAGCAGCGAGAAAAATAAAATGAGATGTGTGGGATTTGTTTTAAATATACTTGATTGTTAGTATTTTATTAACTACCCGAAGGAGAAGTTTATGTTTTCATAAAAAAATCCGATTCGCTAATTTTATGATTTCTCGTTGTTTGAAACCATTCTGAATCAAATGAGACCAAATTTGGAAAAAGTATGTGTGTGTTTGTGTGTACGTGTGTGTGTATGTAAACAGAGTTTTTGCCGTAAATCGACGTAAGCCATTCGATGTATCTCGATGAGGACTATCGTTTGTCAGTTTTGTGCGACGATTGTCCGAGACGTTTCTTTATAAATAGCAAAAAAGTAAAAAAAAAAATTGTCAACGTTTTAACCCGCAATTCTGAATCGATTACAAAAATTCGAAAACCGTTCGAAAGATATTGGCTGGGAATCGTGCTGATTAGTTTTTGGTAAAGATCGATCGGAATGTAATACTTGTAATAAAGTGTTACAAATTTTTTTTCGACGATTTTTATTATTATTTTTTTGACGCTAGATACCATAGTCTTCTAGATCATACTAAAATATTACGGCCCTACGACAATTGGTTTAACTTTAAAAATTCGTTAAAGTTTGCAAAAATTGGTAGCATTTTTAGCAATGGTTTAAATTAGACATTTCATAAACGTCTTCTCAAAAACGCCTGAACCGATTTCAGAAATTTAAAATCCATTTGATATATCTCAATGAGAACTATCGTTTGTCAGTTTTGTGCAATGATCTGCCAAGCCGTTTCTTTATAATTTGAAAAAAAAAAATTAAACATTTCATCCACATTTAAGCTCATACTACCGAATCGATTTTAAGAAATCCAAAACTGTTCGAAAGATATTAGTTGGGAATGATAGGTACTGATTAGGTGAAAATCTACCGAGCCGTTTTCTTGTAATTCACTGTTTAAAAAAAATTTAAGCCGATTTTTATGGAACTTTTTTAACGCTATATATCATGGTCTTATAAAGCAGTTTAATTTAAAAAATTTATCTAAGTTATCTAAAATAAAAATTAGACTAGATTAAAAATTAGATTTATTTAGTATAATAATAGAGTACTTGGTCTTAATGAACGTAATAAACCATTAAAGTCCTACGGAAACTGGTTCAAATATAAAAATTTTTGATTTTTGACAATTAGTTATAGAAAATACTCCGAGTTAACGTGTTCGTTTGTTTTCAATTATGTGCAATAAATCCGCTCGGAATACTTTTTATAAATCATAAATTAATTATTTTTTTATTTTTTATTTATCATAAATTAATTTATTTTAAGTCGATTATTTACACATATCGGAAAGTTCATGTAACTTGCCTCAAGGCAAAATACCAATACCAACTAGTTTTAAATTGAATTTTAAATATTCAATCTAAAAAATTAAAAGTTATATTGCAAATATAAACATTTTCGTAATTCAAACAATTGCAAAAATAACAATACTAATTCAAGAAACTAAAAGCAGTAAGGTGGTGGCTTTACTAATACAAAATCGTGAGAAACCCGAAACGACAGCAACTCTCTCTAAGTGAATGATACTCCCCAAGCAAAGGAAAAATCATTCATTTCTCCGATTTATTTTTTGAACATCGCTAATAATTTTGTGTATGTTGATAACGTTAGTAACCCAGCTTTCGAGCGGTGTAATGCCAACACAGACGATATCGCAGTTCAGAATGATACAAATTTCAATTTGGCCAACAATACCGTTTTGTCTTCCAATTACAGATTTCCACATTTCAAATAGTTCCGAAAAACTTATCGGAAAGTCTGTCAAAATTAATAAAGGAGTCGTGAAGATACTCTCAGTTCAGATTTATACATTTTAAATTATTGGGTAATCTGTCAAAATGAATAAAGGACACACATGAAGTAGAAATACCCAAAAAATAATTGTGTTGGTAATAAAATCCCCTTATATATAGCCCTAACCCCAAGAGCTTATATAGGAATTCAGACGTTAAGTCTGCGCAGTAAACTGCACAATTGCCTTTTCAAATATTTTATTTTTACACGCTCTATAAAAATGCAAAATTAAATTTAACTTGTCGTTTTAATAAAAACATTAGTATTTATAATTATCAACTGCCCATACAAAGTTATAGGAGCTAATAGTAGAATATCAATAATAAATATAAGCAGTAAAATTATAACAATCACTAACGACAATTTGAAAAATTATAAAATAATTTTTAGTTTGCAATATTTTATTGCAGTGCATCTTATAACATTAACGCAAAAATATCTCTTAATTTATTATCTATCATTTAAGTGAAAATATTAAAATTAATTTATACCGAATCGTTACTTTCACTTTTAGAAAAAAAGTTATTTATATCGTTTCTTTTTAAATACTAATCAAAACATTATGCACATAATTTCTGTATACTTTGCTTGCAATAGTGTAATACTCAATTTTTCAGCAACGTGATATGGTAAAGTATCATTCGATTTCCTAAATAAAAATTTATTTATATTTTACAATAAAAGATTTTTTTTTATATAATTTTATTTGAACAGCAATCAGAACTAATGGGTTCTAGAAGCTGTTGTGAGTAAGATCTTACAAACTACGTTTGTTTTATTACAGATGGCAACCCAAACAGTTGTCACATCTCTGTATGATAAATTTTTATTACAATCTCTGTAATAGGGCAAGTATGGTGCAACAATGCCGGGTGAGGGCTATTTTCACTTGGATATTGCTATCTATATTTCCAAGTGAAAATCGTTGTCAATGTTGCCTGACAACAGGGTGCTCGAAGTGGGTATCGAACCTGGGACCTCTGAAACAAGTCCCGTCGCCCTTAACCGCTTACCTGCGGGCGAGCCCCTCACAATAAAAGATAAAATAATTTTGTGCATTAAGAACAGTGATAGCACAAGCACAACATGAGCATTATATTTTTTATATATTATAACAAATAAACAACTACACATGAAATGAAAATTCTGAATGTGATTTATGAAAATATACATATACAATTTGTTCTACGCAAACCTTTCTACATCAAATAAAATCATTAAAATACGATTAAATTGATAATAAATAAATAAATTCAAATTTATGGAAATAAGTAATTATTTATTGTACGATTTAATTATTTTTATTTACGAAGTTCTAAGATATTATCGCATTTCTGTTTTGAAATCTGAATGAATATATAATATCATATCATATTTACATATTTATTATTACACATTTTTCTGCGCCATTTTTTTTTTTTTTTTGAATACCAAAAATGATTCGATTTTTTTTTCTAACTAAAGTTCTAATGCTTAATTATATATTTCAAATAAATAATTTTAACTTTGCACTTCAGTTTATATAATTCTTATAAATATTGTGACATTCATAATACTGAGAAATATTAAATTTATTAAATTTGCAAATAACTTGCAGGAATTTTATGATTTTGGTCTAAAAATTTGAATAGAAACATTCATGTGTGAGTACGTGATAGATAAATATACCCCTACGGGGGAATTAATAACTTTTACTTGAAAATGTCAAAAATTTTAAATACGGATACCGATCAGATGGATTTAGAATGCTCCCCAGTCAAGCCGAAAAAGGTCTATACGAGTGCTAACAAGTATAAGAGGTCTAATACAGATATTGTTGAAGAAGATTCTTTACATCAGAAAAATGACTCAACTTCCCTAAATGAATTTAATCAAGAAGCAACCACCAGTAAGGATTCAGAATGGTTTGAAGTAAGAAACAAAAAATTCAAAAGAAATTTAAATGAAGAATCAACATGCAAAAAAACATCTTCAAATTCGAACTACTGGCTAAACCCAACTCCCACAAGCAATATATATGAAGTTTTAGCTAATCCTAATACCGAAGACTCGAGTGATAAATGCAGCCCAGTTAACAGACCGCCGCCAATTATACATGAGGTACGTGATATCAAACCATTAGCTCAACTCTTAGAATGTGAAGCAAAAAATCTTTATCAAATAAAAGTTATTGACGAAACTAGGGTTAGAGTTAATCTTGATAATGCTAAACTTTACAATAAAATTCTCAAACTTCTGAAAGAGAGGGGTACTCAAATGCATTCTTTCCAGGAGAAATGTAAAAGAACGTTCAAAATAGTGGTTAAAAACCTACATTTCAGCACGGATACAGTTATGCTCAAAAATAAAATACAACAGTTAGGTCACAAAGTCGTTCGTATTGAGAACATTAAAAGCAGAATCTCAAAATTCCCTCTGAACATGTTTTAAATTGAGCTTGAACAACAGCCTAATTATGAAGATTTTTATAAAATTGATTTTTTATATAAAACTAAAGTAGAAATAGAGGCAAAGAGGTTCTCTAGAGAAATTGTTCAGTGCACTCGCTGCCAAAGGTATGGTCATACCAGAAATTATTGCCACCGCACCCCCAGATGCGTTAAATGCGCTCAAGATCACTTGACAGAAAAATGCAAGTGGGAAAAAAAGGTCGACCAAGTGAAGTGTGTCCTTTGTAATGAAAATCACCCTGCTAACTATAAAGGCTGTCACGTCTATAAAGAATATATTGAAAAAAAAAACACTTCATTACGTCAGAAAACAAGTAATGTGCAAAATTTAAAACCAAATGCTACTTTAAGACCGGGCGTAACTTACTCCAATATTACTAGAAACAACACAACTTTACCTACTGACTCAACGAACTCAATAAACAATAGTAACTCTGAAAACAATACTAACAATAAATGTAATGACTTAACAGAACTTAAAAACATGATTAAAATATTGACAGAACAAATGGGCATAATGCTTAATTTACTAACAACAATTTTATCTAATAAAAAATAATTATGTCTATGCAACTAACAATTTGCATATGGAACTCGAACGGCTTGAGCAATCATGTCCATGAACTCAAACAATTTTTAACTACCAATGACGTAGACATTATGCTAATTTCCGAGACGCATTTTACCGAGACAAATCACAATATTCGTTTTCCTAATTATCACACATATACCACAAATCACCCGGACGACAGACCTCACGGTGGCACTGCCATTATCATAAAGTCAAACATAAGACATTACGAGACAGAACCTTTTTATACTGACTACATACAATCGACAAATGTTTTAATTGACCTAATGACTCACAAAATTACAGTATCGGCAATCTATTGTCCGCCAAGGCACATTATTACTGAAAATCAGTTTACAACTTTTTTTACCAGCCTTGGAAATTTGTTTATTGCGGGAGGTGATTATAACGCAAAGCACACATTTTGGGGATCTAGACTAATAACACCTAGAGGCCGTCAGTTGTATAATACAATAAATAATAATAATCTTCGGACATTTTCTACGGGTGAGCCCACATACTGGCCAACTGATTTGAACAAAATTCCAGACCTCCTCGATTTTTTTGTAGCCAAAAATATTAAAAACGAGAGTGTTGAAATAAATTCAAGTCTGGATCTCAGTTCTGATCATTCACCAGTAATTCTTAAATACTCCACTAATACTCCAACCAAAGTCATGAGTTCGCTTACAAACAAATTTACCGATTGGCTTCTTTTCCAAGAATACATCGAAGACACCATTAACTGTAATATTCCATTAAAAAGTGAGAATGATTTGAATATTGGTATCAACAACTTCACAAATACATTAATTGCAGCAGCTAAAATATCGACTCCTATTCTAAATCACAATCACAGTCACTCTGTGCCCATAGATATTAAAAAAATCAGTGCACAGAAAAGGAAATTAAGAAGAATTTGGCAAATAACTAGATCACCGGAAGATAAAAGAAAATTTAACAGTGCATGCAGAGACCTGAAAAATTTAATAATAAATTATAAAAATATTTCTTTTGAAAACTACTTACATAATCTTTCTGCAAGTAGTAAAACAAATTATTCTCTTTGGAAAGCAACCAAAAAATTGAAAAGACCAATTGTACCAATTCCTCCTTTAAGAAAAACAGACGGTTCATGGGCAAGAAGTCCAGAAGAAAAAACTAATGCATTCGCCGAACACCTGCGCCTCACATTTCAGCCATTTTCACGTAAATGCAACTCTAATGATGAACAATTCATTTATGATTTTCTTCAGGATTCACCGTCGCTAGTGACTCATGATGTTAATCGTTTTACTGCGGCTGAAGTAACCCAAGAAATTGCAAAAGCAAATTCTAGAAAATCACCTGGACCAGACCGGATTTCTATTAAAATGCTTAAAGAACTTCCAAGAAAAGCTATTAGAATGCTCACAATAATATATAACTCTATACTGAGAATGAAAACTTTTCCGCAGTCTTGGAAAAGAGCTAAAATAATCCTTATAGTGAAACCAGGTAAAGACCCTTATCTATTATCTTCCTACCGGCCGATAAGTTTATTGTCTTGCATATCGAAAATATTTGAAAAGCTAATTCTTCAACGGATTAAAATAATCCTACAAGAACAAAGTTTTATTCCGAACCATCATTAGGGTTTCGCGACAAACATTCAACAATTGAGCAAGTTCACAGAATAATAAACGTAATTAACAATGCGCTGCATAATAAAGAGTACTGTTCTGCGGCTTTTTTGGATCTCAAGCAGGCATTTGACAAAGTATGGCATACCGGATTAATGTATAAAGTTAAAAGATGTTTACCAGATTCTTTATTCCTATTAATAAAATCCTATTTACAAAATAGAAACTTTTTTGTCAGCATCGCCGATACGGACTCAAATATTACCGAAATTAATTCTGGAGTGCCTCAAGGGAGTGTCCTCGCCCCAACACTTTTTTTAATTTTTACAGCTGATTTTCCAACTTCAACTGACACGAGTTTAGCCACATTTGCTGATGATACGTGCATCATCGCCACAAACAAAGATCCGACTGCAGCTTCCAACAGCCTACAGCACCATCTCAGCTTAGCTGAGAAATGGTTTTCGTTGTGGAGGATAGAAGTAAATAGCACAAAATCAGTCCATATAACTTTCACGCTTCGCACCCAAACTTGCCCAGCAGTTGTACTCAACGATGAAATTATTCCGTCCAAAGAATCAATAAAGTATCTCGGCATTCACTTAGATAGGAAACTCAACTGGAAAGTACACATAAAGAACAAAAAACAACAAATAGATCTAATCTTCAAAAATTATTATTGGCTCTTAAACAGAAAATCAGAATTATCAACTTACAATTACTTATATATAAGGCTGTGATCAAACCCGTGTGGACCTACGGATTACAACTTTGGGGTACTGCTAAAAAGAGCAATTTAAACATAATACAACGAGCACAAAACAAATTCCTGCGGCAAATATTAAACGCTCCTCACTACACGCCAACATGGATTCTCCACAAAGACACGGGTATACCTACAATTCAAGAACATATATCAATGTTTGCCTGTAATTATAAGAATAGAATTGACGCACATCCAAACCAACTAGCATGCAACTTATACCAGGAAGGCCAGCCGACCAGGCTCAAAAGGAAAATACCTCGAGATTTATTATAGTTTATTTTTATATTTATATTTTTTTTCTCTATATTTGTCTTTAGTTTTTTCTTTTTTATATATTAACTATAGTAGATACACCACTGGGCGTATGTGCTAATTTGTAAACAACCAATTGTAAACACTTGTCAGCATTCTCTGCTAAATATAATTATTTTTATAGATTGCAGAATTAAAATAAAATAAAAAAAAAAATAATTTAAATTAGATAGATTAAGTTTTGTTTATTTACTTTTCTGTAAACATATATAAGTTAATAGGTTATTATATCTATTTGAAAACATTGAGTATTTCTTAAATTATTTATAACCTTAGGGGAAGTTCCAGCAATCTGCCTTAGCGCACGATGCCATACACCACTAGTTTATTTATTTATTTAATTTAAATTCCGTTGATATAATTATAATAAGTTTGTAAGTTTCTTACATTATATGTATATTTTTTTTCAAACAAATTGATGAGTATTTTTACAATATAAGTATTTTCTTTTACAAATGTTTAGGCATTTCAATGAAAGAAATATTTTGTTTCACAATTATTAAAGTGTTTTTAAATTATAAGTTTTTAGTTAACTAATTAATAAGTATTTTAATAATGACAATTATATAGAAATAATAATTATAATAATATTACTAATGAAAATAGTAATTTATAAGTATTTTTGCAACAAAAGTATTTAATTTCACTAAATATGTTGTGACGAGCATAGTAGACATGACTGGTAGGTGACATCATTTAGTTTTGGCACATTGAGAAATTTCTTAGAGGGGGAAAAGTCGCGTTAATGATTAGTTGAAATTTTTGTAGAGGTAATTTAAAAAATCGAAATCTAAAAATTCCTGAGGGCTGTAAAAGTTGAATCATTGAATTCATTACTTAGTATTTTATGAAATTTCTTATTATCAAGGGTACGAACACGTTATGGCCATTTATTCATAAATTGTATACCAAGACCCCATATAGTGTTGAAGGAAACGTGTAGTTTATAAGTCCAACCTTTAATTAATTTATGTCTCGTATTGTACTAGGTATTTGACATCGGCAACAAATTAACAAAGTCCGGATTGTTTTTTAACAAATACAAAATCTGCGTCGTTTAAGAAACGTAAGCTTTTATTGTAATATTCGTAGTCACTATATATCCTTGAGGTTATTAAATCCAAAATGTTTTCATAGACAAGACAGATACTACAGCTGATCAAATATTGAGACTGTATTGCTACAGAAAAGTCAAAAATAAAAAATAAAATATTTCAATGAATATATGTTAATTTCAATTACATGCAGTTCTTCAAATTGAATTACATGATAAGCGTAATTTTGAAAACATTATTTCTTTAGGTATTGTTTAACATAATAATTAAATTCTCTGTTTTATTATAGGGATTAATGTAATGTTGTTATTCTATGCCAGTGGCGGATCCACCTTCGGCGCCAGGGGTGGTCATAGTCGAATGGTTTTTATAGTACTCAATGAATATGTAACAATATATATATATATATATATATATATATATATATATATATATATATATATATATATATATATGAGTGAGTTCTTGAGGGCGATACATCAAACAAAGAAAAGCCAAAGATTTATAAAATAACCTTTATTTCCAAACATTTCGACATTCAATTTAATGTCATCATCAGTGGATATTACGTTGGTTAGTTACATATAGAGAAGTGTACACAGCACTAGAGATTTGGCACTAACATTTATACAACTAACTTGTCAGCACTATGCATTTTTTTATATAATTTTTTTGTATGATGTAAACAGAAAAATGATAGTTTTATTGAACAAAAATGTAAGTAGAATTATGTAATTTCTGCCACGACTTCTGTACTTTGCTAGTACCGAGGCATGTGTACACTTCTCTATATGTAACTAACCAACGTAATATCCACTGATGATGACATTAAATTGAATGTCGAAACGTTTGGAAATAAAGATTATTTTATAAATCTTTGGCTTTTCTTTGTTTGATGTATCGCCCTCAAGAACTCACTCATATATTTCAACATCAAAATTAACTACTAAATCATATATATATATATATATATATATATATATATATATATATATATATATCTCAAAAACAAGTAAAGTTAAGGATTTCAACAATAAAATTTGAAAGTAGAGGAAAAAAATGTACAATCAGCTATATTTTTACAAAAGATAAATTAAATAAATATTTATTCCAACCCTGCTGATGAATTTTGGACTAAATATTAAATCAAGATTGCAAGGTTATCTTTGTATAAATTGTATCCATTATATTTTGCATTGTTTGAATAATGTAGCTATTATTTGTTAAATCCTTTTAAAATTAAAAATAATACATTGGATTGTTTGTCTCCTCGCCGTCTGATTTTATCCCGCCTATGGGGTAAAAAGACCAAGTAAAATTTTTTTGAAAAGTAGCAAAATAACACATTTTTACAGTGATAATTTAGCTGGGAGTTGTACTTAACATAGTCAGATAGTTCTTTGTTTGATGTGTCTTATTTGCTGTTATGTTTTTCCATTAGTTTTCACAATATTATTTGCTCAAATTTAAATTGAACCTTCCTTACCCTATATATGTGTTTTTTTTAAAAAAAAACATCTGCATCTTTGACGAGAGTCAAAAATTGATCTTTTCCTCGACGTTTTCTCGTCTGAACCGATGTTAAAAATTAAAAACTATTAAATAGTTTTTTTGAGACGATTGGTTGATCCGTTTCTTTACTATTGGCAGAAAAGTGCAAAAATTATTGTCTATATTTTTGTCAAAAATTCTTAACCGTTTCTGCAAATTCAAAAACTATTCGATTGATATTATTTGGAAATCAATGGTTTTTGGCAAAGATTGGTCAAGTCGTTTCTTTTTCGTAATAGATTATCAATTTTTTGGCGATTTTAGTGAAACTTGACATGGCGATAGAGTTTCTGCTCTAAATGAACGTACTAAACTATAAGGCTTGCGACAAGTGGTTTACTAATACTGATAATTAAAGTTTGGTTTATTTGACCGCGCTTTTATAAAATTTACCGTGTGTATGTATTCGGTTTCGTATTTCGTATGTGTTAGTTTTCCATGAATGTGTGATATTTAAACCATTTTTAAAAAAATAACTACTATATTTGGAAAAAAAATTGCAAATGTTTCTCACTTCAAAATGGTTTACATCAATTAGGTATATTTCTTTATATTAGTCATCATTAACTTCCCGAAAGAGAAGTTTATGTTTTCATCAAAAAATCCGATTCGCTAATTTTATGTTTTCTCGACGTTTGAAGCCATTCTGAATCAAAGTGAACAGATTTTTTGACGTAAATCGACGTTTTTTCTGGCTGGACCAATTTTAAAAATTTAAAAGTCATTCGATATATTTCGATGAAGACTATCGTTTCTTCATAAATACCAGAAAATTGAAAAAAATTTTGTCCACGTTTTTGCCCGCAATTCTGAATCGATTTTGAAAATTCAAAAACCGTTCGAAAGATAATGGATGGAAATCGATTAGTTTCTGGTAGAGATGGGCCGGGCCGTTTTCTTGTAATAAAATGTATTAAAATTTTTTTTGTCGATTTTTAATATTATTTTTTGACGGTACATACCATAGTCTTATAGATCACACTAAAATATTACGGCCCTATGACAACTTGTTTAACTTTAAAAATTCGTCAAAATTGCAAAAATTAGTATCGTTTTTGTGGCATTTGTCAAAATTTGACCTTTCATTGACGTTTGCATAAAAACGCCTGAACCGATTGCAGAAATTTAAAAGCAATTTGATGTATCTCAATGAGGACTATCGTTTGTCAGTTTTGTGAGACGATCTGACGAGCCGTTTCTTTGTAATTTGGAAAAAAGTGTTAAACTTTTCGTCCACATTTAAGCTCATCTTAACGAATCGATTTTAAAAAATCCAAAACTGTTCGAAAGATATTAGTTGAGAATGATTCTGATTAGTTTTAGGTGAAAATCTACCGAGCCGTTTTCTTGAAATTAACTGTTGAAAAAAAAAATAAGCCGATTTTTATGGAACTTTATTTGGCGATATATATCATGATCTTATAGAACTTACTGTAATATTGCGGCCTTACGACAAGAAGTTTAATTTTAAAAATTTATCAAAGTTAGAGAAAATGAGTAGTTTTTTTTTGACATTTGTTAAAATTAAAATTAGACGATTTACTTGGTATAACGACAGAGTACTTGGTCTTAATGGACAAACTAGACCATTCAAGTCTGGCGGAAATTGGTTTAATCATAAAAATGAGTTTTGAAAATTAGCTTTTAGAAAACACTCAGAGTACGTGTCGTTCGTTTTCAATTGTGTGTAATAAATCGACTCGGAATACTTTTAATCACTCATAAATTAATATATTTTTATTGATTAAGTCGATTTTTTAGACATATCGGGAAGTTCATGTAACTTGCCTCAAGGCAAAATACCAATACCAACTAGTTTATATATTGATTAAGTCGTCTGTAAACACAGATGTTAGGATTACAGAAAGTTCAAGTCTAAGAGCCACTCACGATTAGTTTAATTTATTGATTTTTGAATGAAATTTTTTTCCTGAACTGTAATACCTAATTCAGAATTATGTATAGAACACATATTCGCAATACAATTAGAAAATCCTTAAATTTTAAGAGTCTTTGACTCCGCCATTCCTCTGTAATGAGTTAAATATTCAAGTTATAAAATGTGTTTGGTAACAAAATACATAAATAAAATCATTATGAAGTAATTTTGTTGTTGAATTAGTGTTTTATCTAAGTCCTTAAATAGGCTCAGAGGGGGTTATGACCCCCTTCCCCCGTGGATCCGCCACTGGTGACGTCACTATCGCCCTGCTCACAATCATAATAGAAAATTAAAAAGAAAGTGAATACGATAAATAAGTCAATATTCAATACATTATTTTATTTTATATATTCATCGGGCCGGCCTTGGTCCCGTGGTAAGAACGTGGGCTAGCAAATCCTAGTCCCGGGTTAGAATCCAACCTCGGTCCGTTCGGTATCAAAGCAGCTTGATACCAAATTTTCATTTGAAATCATAGATTTTAAATATGATTTCAAGTGAAAATGGCCATTCGCGGGCATAGCTGTAGTGGCAACGTGTCACTTGGAAGTAAAGTCATCACTGTTACAACAATTGTAATAATAAAAATTCAGCACATAGAGATGAGACAACTGTTTGGGTTGCCATCTATAATAAAACAAATGTAGTTTGTAAGAGATTAATCACAACAGCTCATAGAACCCATAAGTTCTGATCGCTGTTCAAATAAATTAAATATATATATATATATATATATATATACTAGCTGACCCGACAGACTTACTAATATTTACTGCTTAGTTAAAAATAATAATTACTCTTTTTTGAATTACTATTTACACCAATATATAAGTGATGTAGAATGTAGAACTGTTTCAAATAAAATGATTGTTCTCAATTCCCACTGTTAACACTTTAATTACTCATTCAACAAAAAATGTTCAATAAAATTGTATATTAAAAATTATACACTGCGATTTATAGAACACATTTATTTCCAATAGCTCAATTTATTTTATTGCATTTAAGGGTTATATAGTATTTTTAGTCATACCTGTAGATGTGGATGTATAAATGAAGGATTTTTTGTTTATTCACGACTAAAACATTGATTTTCCAAATTGATCACACTAAAAATGATCGTCTGCCTTTGTGATTTATGGTCATAGCATAAGATACGCGTGTTGAAAATTGAAATCTTTTAAAAAGTACAACAAATTCAGAAAGAATTAATATATAGCATTCGCGGCAAAGGTGCAATATCACCTTTTATTTTTCTACCCAAAATAATTGCTTCAATAATGTTGCCTATAATTTTTATAATTTCTTACTATATTTTAACTGGCTTTTAGTAGTTTTAATATCTAAATTACATTTTTTTCTCTAATAAGTCAATATACATTATTGCTTAAGTTTATATTTGAAGTGAATTAATTTGTCAAATCCTGTTCACATGTGCTCTATTCAACTTACGATCAACAATTGCTCTGTGATTTTTTTTACTGTGTTCCAATTTACTTGATATTTTGGAAATAGGCTAATCCTTATCTTAAGTTCAGAAGTGAAATCAATTTGCACTCCGTCACCATCCACCACATTAATTGGATTATTACTCTTCTAATTCTGATTTTATCAGAACTTGTAATACACTATTTTAAAGGTGATTAAATGAGCTACAACTTTTTCTATCATAAATTTTACCGTAACTTCTTCTTATTGTGAAACGGCGAAGGGTTAAAGAGCTCGAAAGACCTCTGGTTGGACAGTCGCGCACTCCCTAATTAATACCTCTATCAATATTTGTGTACTGGAAAAATAATAAACAAAAATTATTAGTCAGAAAAATACCTCGAATTTTCATATATATATACTTTTATACGTATTCTTTCAGAGATATTATAATGAGAAATTGGATGTTTTTATAATGTTTTTTTTTCATGAAATCATGAGTTTTTGACAATCGTTTGTACTAAAGTTGTGGTATTTTCTAGAATCCATCAAGATCTCTTAAACCAAGTTAATTCTAGATGGAATACAATTATTTTTAAATTTGGTGGAAATGGCACTGAAAAACTATTTGATTTAAATGAAAAAAACATTAGATGCGTCTTTTATTTGCATGATAGTTTACTCATTTTACACGCAGAAGTACTCATTTTAAAGCTTATTTTGAGCACTATAAAAACCCATTTTCATATCTAGCCTAATAATGTTCCTAAAACACTATAAAATAGCTATTTATTAAGATTTTAATTGATATAATTTTGTTCGTTTGATTTTCGTTAAAATGTATAATTGTATAATGTGTATTTCGTTTGCTAATATTTTTGAAGATATTAGCAAAAAATGATGAAAAACGCAAAAAAGAAACAAATTTTCAGTAGCCAGTAACTTGAAAAACATTATAAAACATTTTTCTCTTATAATTAGTTCTTTTATCGATATTCAACGTTATTTTGAAAAAAGTAAAATTACACCACTGAAAAGAAATGTCATCCACCCGAGAAGTGGTAAAGGAGTCTAAATTGTTTTCACTTCAGAAGAGTAAGATGAACCTAGTTCCAAAATTCCAAACAAAATGGTAAACAGTAAAAAATGTTCAGACCGAAAGCGCTCCATTGAGTAAATATTCCGTACCCAATGACAAACATATGAATTTTTGACACAATAAAACTTCTAAATAATTTTTTTTGTATTGCGACTTAGTATAGTAAGGCAAAACGACTGCAAATTGAGTATTTTTGAGCGCAATCACTTATGGCTCGTCTCCTTTGCACGAATTCGTACGGCGAATCTGTTCGCAAAGTGCGCAAACAAAATTATTGCAAGCAAAAGCACGTGTACGTTGAGAACACAATTTGCCGTGCGCGTCAGTCGCATGCGCAGACTGTCAGACGCATGTTATATTACTTGCATCTTATATAATTTAATTTTTGGCACATCTCAGCTGCTTTTCGGCATTAATAATGTGGACATTACATTTTCCTTATTCATAATCATTATATTTTAATATTGTCTTAGCCTATAAGTGAATAGAAATGTTTGGCAAATGATAGTCTTCAATTGTTTTAAATGTCAAACTAAACTTCAAATATTTTTAAGGGCAAACAATGATAAGCGGATTTTTGTAATTTTTTCTATTTATTTCTACAATCGAACTATATTTCTACGAATCAAGACATTCTAGAAAATTTCCCGAACAAACTTCAGGAAGATTCATGAAAATCCGAATTATAGTTTAGGAGGATTAATAAAACTTACATTGTTACAGAAGAATTTTATATATAAGATATATATATATATATATATATATATATATATATTCAAATTTTGAACTCATTTTTAATACAATAATAATCGTTGCTTCTGAGGTTAGAAATTAAAAATTTAAAAAATGCTACAATTTTATTAATACTTTATGTTAATTAGAGTTTGCCATCTTTAATCTATGATGTAATGAATAAAAAAATTTTTTGATAAACCTCCAAACCGAAATTAAATAAATTTGATTGACGACGTGAAGAAGGTAATCGTCGTTTTTTATTGGATTGCTGCAGCAATTATAGATCTCCACCTTGGCTTGCTCACCTTATCGCAGACCCCATTCGGAAAAAAATTGACTTTCATCACATTTATTCTGGAATCAATGGATTTTGTTTTCGACTATGGAGTAAATGGAGGTAATAGCACAGAACAAATAATACTTTCTTGAACCGTCAGAAATCCTATGCCAGTTCCCAGAAAGTCAAATATATCTACAAGTGAGGGCCAACAATAATTCAATCTATTCTCATAGCATGGTGAAGATAAGTCTTTAACACCACCACCAATTATACCAATTCATCTCCCATGTTCAATCCATTCGACTATGTGGATTCCTTTGGATTTGAAGATATTAGCAGGAAAAATAAATATGAAGTAAACTTCACCATTGTACTTTTTAAATGTAGTAGTTTTAAATAGTTGTCTTCACTCTACATAAAAATAATGAATTTTTTTTATAAAAATAATATTGTGTAATAGCAATCAATAATGCTGATTAACTTAAAATCAATATTGATTGCAGTCATTATAACCATCATCAAATATTTTAAATACGCCATCGTAAGGTGTTTGTAGTCCCATTCTAGCAGTTTATAAAGTACCGATATTAGTTGGTAAAACAGAGTTGCTTTTATCACAGCATAATTGTTGTAGCCCATAGCAGAGTTGCTGTTGGCTACAGTAGAGTTGCTGTTGGCCACAGTAGGGTCGCGAAATTAGTCATTATCATAGCGTTAACAGTTGTTCATTAATAATAAAATAGAGTTAAAGTAGTCGAATCAGTGTTGTTTCTTACAAGTGCCAAGACATTTCAGCCTACATCTCTGTTTTAAGAGCTCAAACCATCCAAAGCCTACTTTCATTTATAATCATATCTTGGCAAGACAGTGTTGACTAGGAGATCAATACCAACCACGCTACCAACCAAAAACAATTTATGGTGTCCAGCGGTGCAATACCTTGTAGTGAAGATTAGTATACGGCGTCGCTGTGAACGTGAAAAACCGAGCTTTTTGCACCCCAGATGCTGCAGACTCAAAGGCGGATCCAGCAACAAGTAATACTAATTCAAGGAACTAAAGGTAGTAAGGAGGCTCTATCAATACAAAAACGCGAGAAAACCGCAACGGCAGCGACTTTCTCAAGGCAAATTTTACGATTGCTATTCTCTGGACAAGATATTAGCACATCCGCGAATGACAACCAGTTCATCTAAGATTTGATTTTTTTTAAGATAGTAATTATGTAGATGAAAATCCTGTAGGTGTAATTATTTTTTGTGTCAATTATGTCGATTAGAATGATTGCTTGGGTTAATAATTTTATAACAGCGGGCAGTTTCATTAAACAACTATTTAAATAGTTTTGACAAGTTTTTTTTTATCAAGAGCGAGAAAAATTTGAATTTTATAGATACAGAATTTCATTTAGAAACTTACAAAGGGTAATAAAGTCATCTTCAACTAATGTTCATTCTTTGAACTTTGCGAATCATTTTATGTATGTTGATAAAGTTAGTAACCCGGCTTTCGAGTGGTCTAACGCCAACACAGACGATATCGCAGTTCAGAATGATACAATTTTCAACTCAATTAATATTTATTTCCTGCAATCGCAAATCATTTTTTTTATGTTGATAAAGTTAGTAACCCAGTTTTCGAGCGATCTAACGCCAATATCGTCAATATCGAAGTTCAGGATAATGTAGGGGAAAGTCCCGTAACACCGGACGGCACCTAAAGCCGGACACACTATTTAACACGTATTATTTAAGCGAGTATAAATCTTTTTATTTTAAAATACAAGTGACGTACATACGGGGGGGCCCGGGGTGGGAGCACACAGGTGCAGGATCACGCGCCAAGACTCACCTGTGACGCACACGGCCACGGTGGGAGGAACCCTTTGTTGTTTTAGGCGCAAAATCACGGCGTCACCTAAATATCAATGGAAGTATTTTTAGTATATTTATGCATTTAGATTTGAGTGGCATTCAAAGATAAAAGTAGTACTCGATTTTTATTCGTAAAATGGTAAAATATTATTAGATATTTTAAACAATTTTAGTAGGTACCACCAAATGAACAAACATGCCTGTCCCTTAGCACCGAACACTAAGTCGTCTCTTAGCATCGCTGTACAGTAAACATATTGATTTTTCTAGTAAAAATTGAAGTAATTTATTTTAATTATTTAATTTTTTTCTGTTTGACTGCTAAAGGTCACTATATTCCCTCATTTTTCGTATGTCCTAGTCAAAGAATGAAAATCTTATGATGAATGCTCCAGCTGAGAGCATTGGTCTATCTAAGAATATTTGTCAAACACACATGTGCAGACATTCCAGAGTGTGGAGATGGCTACATATGTGTTCAATGCTGGTTATTTTGAAATGTCCGGTACTAGGCGCCACTTTGTAAAATCATATTTTTTAATACCAAAGTTTGATTGATGGTATTAATTATTTTTAGCAAAGGTTGCGTTTTTGTTAATTTAGTTTGATTTCTAACTTTGTTATCATAAGTCATAATTTATTAAACATTTCGTAAAATATTTTTTTAATTTATTTATAAATAACCTTAGGTGTCCGGAACGCGAATCTGGTTTTTATGGCCAATGTGCCTGAAGGTCCTCTTATTACAGACTTCAATATTTCAAATATTTTGGGAAATCTGTCAAAAATTAATAAAGGAGACATAAATGTTCTCTTATTTCAGATTTTCACATTTTTAATAGTTCTGGTAAACTTATTGGGAAATCTGCTAAAATTATTAAAAGACATAAATGGGATAGAAAAACCCAAACGAATAATTATAGGGTTATTAAAAATCCAAAAGAATAAATGTAGAATTATTAAAATCCCTCATAATATTAAATTTTGTTAATATAGCTAACAAACATGACTATTAAGGCTCAAAGGTAAAGTCTGTGCAGTAAATTGCACAATTATCCTTCTAAATATTATATTTTTACACGCTCTATAAATATACTAAATAATTTAACTTTTAATTAGAAAAAGTATTAATAAAGAATGGTGTTATTCATTATTAATAAACTGCCCACACTACAATATTTAAATATAAAAGAAACGGAAAATTTTGAGAATTCAAATACAAACATTTTCGTAAGATAGTACTTGAAATTTAGAATTTGAAAAAAATGAAAAAAAAAAATAGAAAAATATTTATGTTAGAATTTTTGATACAATATGATTTTCTAATTTCATGGTGTTATAGTAAATTTATTGAACGCGAAACGTTTATAAACTTTAGCTGCATCTATATTAAAGTTAATTTTTTTTTCAGTAAAAAAGTAAAATTCTTTCCGATTATAAAAATTGCGTTATTTTACTATTTTTGATTAACGGTAACTAAATTTTCAAGTAAATTCTAGTTGCATTTACATAGTTGTACATGATTGTACATTCGATTAATTGGGTTAATAGTGTTAAAAGGTTCATCATATTTTCATTCTGAAATTTAAATAAAGAGACATCATGTAACGTTAACGATACAAATTTCAGAACATAAATTAACTTAATTTATTTATGATTTATTTTTGCAAACTTTGCGAATTTTTATAAATTGACGTTTATACAAAAACTTTCTTTCTGTAATTATCTGAAAATTTGAGTATATTTCTAATTTTCAACATATTTATATCAATTATAAGTCCAATAATTTGGAATTTTACTTTTTGGTTTATTGAATTATTTTACAATTTTTTAAAATTTTGTTGTGTTTTATGCATTTCATTGATGATAATTTACTATAATTTTAGAGCGGCTATAATACAAATGAAAAAAATAAAAAAAATCATATTGAAATACATTTTTATAAACAAAATCGAATTGGAAGCATTAGTATCAATAATTCGCATGAAAACAAAACGTGAAAATTATCAATGATTCCTAAGTTGAATTATTAATTCTAAATAAATTATTTCTAATATTGAAGTCTTTCAACAGTTATGAATCAAAAGGGCCCAGGAATCTATTGTTAATTATTAATGGCTATACTTAAGACAATGGCATAAATGGCTATACTTAAGAAAATAATATAAATCAAATAGGTCAAAACTTGCTTTTTTGTCTACCTAATCATCTTAGAGCTAGGTACATTGGCATAGCAGATCGTATTCAATTGCATACTCTATCATAAAACAAGCTGAGATAGAAGAAATAAAAGTCAAACTAGCGGGCCGCATGGCATCGTGCCTTAAGGCAAATTGCTGGAACTTTCTGTATCGTAATTAAAAATTCGAGGAATGAAAATAATCAATAATTGTTTTAAATAATTTCAAATAGATTATTCATTATAAATACATACTGTAAATTTATATGTGCTTATTGGGCGACGAGCGTATTCTACAAACAAACTCATGTGTATGCTTACAAAAAATTTCTTTAATTTTTTTTAAATTTCATTTTTTTGATAATTTTGAAATTCAAAGAAAATCGATTTTTTAAATTTTTTGAGAATTTGGAAATTTTTGAAAATGTCAGATTTTTTTTGAAACATTCGAAATATTCTCAATTTTTTGTAAGAAATCGTTTTTTTTTTTAATTTTGATGTTTTTCAAATTTTTCAAAATTTAGATATTTTTTTAAAAATGATGAAAAATTTCAAAAATTTGTAAATACGGATTTTTTTTTGAAATTTAAAAAAAAAAAAATTTTTTTTGTTAAACCATTTTTTTTCTCACCGTCTACACAAGCAAAAGGTTTTTTTAATTGATCTAATCGGATGATCCGTTCTCTTAAAAACTGCATGACCATTTTTACAGCCTTTGCGCTCCATACTTGCGGAACGGCAAGATTTGCTTTTTGCAAAAACGCCTTGCGATCGAGTACCGTATGTTTGTTCAATAATACGTTATTCCATAATGTCGAAAATGTCGAGAACATTTGTTTTAACCATATACATAAACTTCAAAATTAAAAATCTTGGTACGGAACCCAACAAAATTGACACAAAATATATACACATTATTAAAATTTCTACTAAATATCTGATAATTTGATGTGCATATGTCTAGTGAATATTTTTACTGCCAAATTACATTTAAAAAAAAAAAATATTGAGAGTCCATAACCGTTAGACTTGCCTTTCCAAAAATTTTAACGGTTTTTTGTTTAATCAATACAAATAAAATGTTTTTTGAATTATTCAAATCGGACTTTTTGCCCCGTATCTTCGAAACGGCTTGACCTGCATGTGCCAAAAACTAATCAGCACGTTTTCTTATCAATATGAATCAAATGTTTTTTAAATTATTCAAATCAGTTATTCCATACTGTCGAAAATGTCGAGAACATTTATTTGAACCATATACGTGAAATTTAAATTAAAAATCTTGGTACGGAACCCAAAAAAAATTACATAAAATGTGTACATCTCATTATTAAAATCTCTATAAAATATGTGATAATTTGATGTACATATGTTCAATGAACATTTTTGACCGCTAAATGACATTTTTTTAACTTATTTTTTATTGAAAGTCTATAACCGCTAGATCTGCCTTTCCAAAAATTTAATCAGTTATTCATCTTGTCAACGCAAGTAAACTGTTTTTTGAATTTTTAAAATCGGAATCTTCGTTCTCTTAAAAAATTATATTTTAAGGATTTTTTTTATTTTGAAAGCATATATTAAAATTTATAGTTTTTAAAAAATATATTAAAATTCTGATTATTGATGTGTGAATGTAATTTTGAAAATGATTTTCTTATATAAAATAATTTTTGTAATAAAATTTACCAAGACAAATATAAGAGAAGAAAAATTTCAGATTATTTCATGGAGTTAAGCAACCATTATATAAGTTTTAGGTAAACTTAGCAAATTTTTGTTAGTTAAATTTTAAATATTCAAAAAAGATTAGATTAGAATTATGCTTGTAATTATTGAGAACAATAATCTTTCCAGTGAGAGAAAAAGCACAAACTCTCGTTTTTTTTTATTATTCTGTCAAGGGACTGACAGACACTTTAGGGGTGGCGTATTGTGTAATAGCAATCAATAATGCTAATTAACTTAAATTCAATGTTAATTGCAGTCATTATAACCATCAGCAAATATTTTAAATACGCCATCGTAAGGTGTTTGTAGTCACGTTTCAGCAGAATATAAAGTACCGATATTAGTTGGTAAAACAGAGTTGCTTTTATCACAGCATAGTTGGTGTGGGCCACAGCAGAGTTGCTGTTGGCCATAGGAGAGTTGCGGAATTAGTCATTATCATAGCGTTGTAAGTGGTTCTTTAATAATAAAGTTTAGTTAAAGTAGTCGAATCAGTGTTGTTTCTTGTCAGTGCCAAGACATTTCAGCCTATACCTCTATTAAGAGCTCAAGGCATCCGAAGCCTACTTTCATTTATAATCACCGCTCGGCAAGACAGTGTTGACTAGGAGATCAATACCGACCACGCTACCAATCAAAAACGTTTTAATATATTTATAAAAATATCACTGCATTTAATAAGACGTAGGATTACTAAGAAAAACCCAATTTTTTGGTAAATTTTTTTTTTTATTATTCAATATAGTTTTCCTTGAAAATGGTATATCAATTATAGCAAACTTCAAACTTTTCGAAAACACTTTTATAGTTCGATTTGTACTTTGCCACAAAATACGACTATCATCTCATCATTTGGAGAATTTTTTTTTAGGGCAAACATCTTTTTGAAATTTGAGCACAGGATATGGTCGTTGGAGAACAGATCGAGAGAATATAGTGAGTGGGGAAGCAATTCTGAGCTAAATTCATGTTTTTTTATCACTATTTTCACGGATTTGTGGCGGTGTTTGGTTCTGATGAAGCAGCATTTTTTTCAAATGGGGCTATATTTTCGAGAACAATCTTTCAATGCTACAATAACGTTACTTAATAATCACTGTTGATGGTCTAGCCTTTCTGAAGAAGATCAGAATTAAGATCATTCCTGGCAAATCTAAAAAAACTGACGTCATAACCTTGCTTGCTTATTGTTTGCATTTTTTCTCCTCATTCACTCGGATGACTGTCTATTTGACTCTGGAGTGTAGTGTTGAAGCCAGGTCACATCCATGGTAACATATTGATGCAACAACTCAGTTTTATTTTAATTAAACAGCTGCAAATACTATTAAGAATCTTTAAATCGTTATGCTATTGGTCAAATGTGAGTTTGCACGTCACCCATTCAGCACAGAGATTTTATGTATTCAAATATTTGCGGACGATATTAATACCTTCAGGGTGTCAGCTATCTCAGGCATTTTCACTTTTTAGTTTTCCAAAACGTTTTGGTTGACTCTTTTGATATTTTCCAGTGTAACCACCTCAATTGGCCTTTCAAAGCGTTCAGCATCCTCAGTGCCTGTACGGCCATGATTAAAATAGCAAACCACTTCTAAAGTTAAGTATCTGGGCTTAGTAATGGATAGAAAACTCAATTTTAACGATCATATCAAATGCAAGGTTAATCATGCTAATAGATTATTATATTTATTGTACCCCTTACTAAAATTTAGCAACAATATTGATCTGAAGAATAAGAAAAAATTTCATCTAGCAATGGCAAGATCATTTTTAACCTATGAAGCTCCTGCGTGGTGCATGACCAATAAACAAAACATAAATAAATTACAAATTATACAAAATAAAGCATTGAGAATGATACTCGGAATAAAGAGAAACCCTATCACTTATCATTATGTATCCAATCACTATCTACACAACCGACTGAATATACCATTTATATATGAAATTATAAAAAAGCAAGCAAGGAAATTTTTTGAAAAATGCAAACATAGTAGTAACCCAACTATTACGGATATTGGATCTATAACTCAAGATATGTTTTGGTTTAACAATTACAACCTACCGACAGTCGTTCTTAATAATTAACACTAGAAGACACCTCCAAAAATCAACTGTGTAATATGTTTTTTTTGTGATTTTTTTCTATCATCTATTTAATTTACTTAATTTATACAATCAATAATGTTTCAAATGTTATTTATCAATGAATTGTATTAGTATCAGATGATAGGTGTACAAAATCTTATATACTCACTTTTTCTTTTATGTAATATAATATGGAACAAATAAATCTTTTCAAACAAACAAATAAACAGCGATGGTATTTTTTACCCATCAAAAAACAATGATAAAACAACCTACAAAATTGCTTTAAATTCACTTGAATCTCTGTAACTTTCAAACTAATCGTCGGATTGTAATGAAATTTTGTCATACATCCTCTTAAAAATGCTGCTTCTTACAAATCATATGAATGATTACATAGCGACATCATCTATGTGATATCCTACGGACTTATTAAGTGGCGTAATATTTTTTAACTTCCCGTAGGGTAAGTTATTGTAATCGTCCAAAAATCGAAATTGTAAATTTTTTTTAGAAAAAATAGATGTGTGTGTGTTTTGTGTGTCTGCATTTTTTTGTTCACGTTTTCGGGCACACGGATCAACCGATTTAAATGGTTCAAAAAACATTCGATTCCTATTGATAGGGAGATGTGCTGATTAGTTTTTGGCTAAGGCAGGTCCAGCAGTTACCGAGACAAAGTGCAGAAAATAGAAATTGAGTTTTTGAGAGAACGGAACATCCGATTTGAATTGTCTAAAAACATTTAATTAGTTAGGATTGAGAAAAGTAGTTATTAGTTTTTGGAAAAGGCAAGCCCAGCCATTTCGAAGATACAGAGCTAAATGTGCAAAAAATGACAGTTTTTGAGAGAACTAAGCGTCCGATTTGAATGATTCAAATAACTTTCTGCTTGTTTTAACAAAATAATTGATTTTGAAAAAAAAAATTGTTTCAATTTTTTTTTCAAATTTTTTTTTTCAAGAAAAAATTTTTTTTGTATATCAAAAATAATTCAGATTTTATTATTTATTCTGAGTAATTTTCTAATATACTTTAAACAAATAATTTCAACTTTGCAATTCAGTTTATATAATTTTAATAAATATTTGACAATGCTACCATATTTATTATAATCTCTTTGAGAACATTCAATATTTGTCAAACATTTCGTTACAGTACGGGAAGTTCCAGCAATTTGCCTTGCATCGTGCCTTAAGGCAAAATGCTGAAACTTTCCGTCCTGTAATTAAAAATCCTAAAAAATAAAAATAAAATGTGTACACATTATAAAAATCTCTATAAAATATCTGATAATTTCATGTGCATAAGTACAATAAACATTTTTGACTACCAAATGACATTTTTCTAACTTTTATTGAGAGGCCATAACCGCTGGACCTGCCTTGACAAAAATTTAATCAGTTCTTCATCTTGTCATCACAAGTAAAATGTTTTTGGAATCAATATAATCGGACGCCCCGTTCTCTTAAAAACTGAGTTACCGTTTTTGACACTTTTTTCCCCGTATCTACGGAACGGCTACGCCTGCCTCTGCCAAAAACTAATCAAACGTCTCTTTATCAAAACGAATAGAATATGCTATAAATTATTGAATTCGGTTGATCCGTGTTCCCAAAATCATCAACAAAAATGTGTATCCGCACACACACACATACATACACATACACACATACACACACATACATTCATTTTTTTAAGTAATGCCAAAATGTTCAGAAACTTTTGAAACATAAAGATATATAAAAATTTCATTTTCGATTTTTTTTGCGATGACTATAACTCACCCTACGGGAAGTTAAAAATAACACTTGGTGGTGTTAAATGATTATTGGACATACGCACAATAAATTATCAAATACTTTATAAAAATATTAATAATAAGTACGAATTTTGTTAACATTTCTTTGCCAAAAAACTTTAAATATTCAAACAAACTCCTTCGGGAAGTTAATAATAAGTCAGTCCTAGTTGATAATTTCTAATAATGAAGTAATCAAATATGAAAGGATCAACAGTCGGGTTACCATCTACAAAAATACGATATAAGAAAAACCCCAGGGCGTAAGATTCTGATTTTCACTTTTTGCTTCATATCTTCGAAACGACTGAATCAGCCTCAGCGAAAAACTAATTAAAATCAATGGGAATCGAACATACATACATACATATACACATATACATTTTGAGGTATACCAAAATGTTCAGAAGGACTTGAAACATGAAGATAAGAAAAAATATTATTTTTGACTTTTAGCGATCAATATAAGTTACCCTACGCAAAGTTAAAAATTATATATGAATAATTTAATAAATTGTTTAATTAAAAAAGTAAAATTTTGTCTATGAAAATGGGCGCCTGAACGGATAGGGCTTAGGGCGGCAAAGAGCTTAATACGTCACTGGGTAAATGCACGCCACGAGGCAGGTGTTTGGATATTTTGATTAAAGCCAAGTGGTAGCAAATGGCCATCATGGTAACTTTTTATAATTTTTTTTGTCAATTTTTGTAATGCCTGAACAAATAAAGTAAAATAGAGTATTTATAAAATGGTTGACAATTCCTTAAAATATCCATTTTCTAGAATGGTTTTTCATGCAGAATAAGGAAAATAACAATAAAAAAATAACAGAAAAAGTAAGTAAGATTCCAACGTCCACTTTTGGCAAGGTTTCTTCGGAGATATTTTTTTTCTTTGCGATTAACTACCGTTTTTAGTAGCTCTTTTTTTCGTTTTGCTGCTATTGACAATTTTCTAAAACGTCATTGTTTCAAGCAAACAAAAATTTTTACAATCAAAATACGCTTGCAGTAAAACACCGCTACCACTGAAATATATGGACAAGGCAATTTTATTTGTAAGATTAGCTGAGATGATAATACTTGTTTGTTGCGACCAAATAATATGTTGGAGAATTGTTCTTATCCAACAAATTTAGCTTGATGTTATAGTATTTAGTATATTTTGAAATTAAGTCAATTAAAACTATAGCTAATTCTAGGCTTAATATAATATTGTTATTATTGTTATTGTTAATAATGTATAATTGCGCAACCTGTGAATTGTAAATGTATTCTGTAGCGTGTAGGATGGTTTTGCGCAACTTTAAAGACTGGCACATAACATGATCAATTTTTTATTAAAATATTGTGTAATAAAGCAAGTTTGCAAGTTTTATCGTTGAACGCCTGTGGCAGCACATGCCCCGTTTTTTATTAATTTTTGGACGATAAATTTTTGTTGCGATAATTTTGGAAAATAAATGTTTTAGTTGTGAATAAACAAAAAAAAAACATTTATTTATACATTTTCATTTACAGATATGACTAAACATATTGTATAAGCATTGGCATTATAAAAATTGAGCTATTGAAAATAAATTTGTTCAATGAATTGTAGTGTATAATTTTCAACTTCTTCAAGGATATGTTTATGTTATCATCAGAAAATCCGATACGCTAATTTTATGTTTTCTCGACGTTTCAAGCTATTTTAAATCGAATTAGACCAAATTTGGAAAAAGTATGTGTGTGTGTGTGTGAACAGATTTTTTGCCGTGAATCGACGTTTTTTCAAAAACGGCTGGACCGATTTCAAAAAATTAAAAGCCATTCGATGTACCTCGATGAAGACTATTGTTTGTCAGATTTGTGCGACGATCGGCCAAGCCGTTTCTATATAAATCGCAGAAAAGTGAAAAAAAAATTGTCTACGTTTTAGCTCGCAATTCTGAATCGATTTTGAAAATTAAACCGTGTGTATGTGTGTGCGGATACAAATTTTCGTCGACGATTTCGGGAACACCGATAAACCGATTTGAATAATTAAAAAAAACGTTCGTATTGATAAGGAGACGTACTGATTAGTTTTTGGCAAAGGCAGGACTAGCCGTACCGAAGATACGGGGCAAAAAGTGCCAAAAATGGTATCTCAGTTTTTAATAATTAAAAAAACATTTTACTTGTATTAACAAGATGAAAAATTTATCAAATTATTACGAAGGCAGGGCTAGCAGTTTCGGAGATCTAATGAAAAAAGGAAAAAAAATGCCATTTGGCGGTCCAAAATAATCATTAAACATATGCACATCAAATTATCGGATATTTTATAGATATTTTAACAATAAGTATAAATTTTGTTTCCTATGGGTACGCGCTTTGACGTTTCGTCTCTATGCAGTCAAAGCAGTACGATTGCTTTGAAAAAGAGTTTAAAATTTTCAAAATATGTCAAAATGAAGAAAACATTTTTTAAAAAAAACATTTTTTTTTTTAAAAAAGTAATTTTCTGTCGAATTTATAGTTTCTCAAAAATCTAATTTTTTCGAAAAATTTTTTTTTCAAAAATGTTAATTGTTTTTTAAAAAAATTATAAATTTTGGTACGGAAAATTTCAGCAATTTGCCTTAAGGCACGATGCCATGCGCCCCACCAGTTGACGGTAAATACCATAGTCTTCTAGATCATACTGAAATATTACGGCCCTACGACAACTCATTGAGCTTTAAAAATTTGTCAAAGTTTGCAAAAATTAGTATGATATTTTTCGCATTTGTCAAAATTAGAATTTTCATCGACCTTTTCTCAAAAACACCTGAACCGGTTTCAGAAATTTAAAAACCATTTTAGGTTTGTGTGACGATCGGCCAAACCGATTCTTTTTAATTCGAAAAAAAAAGTGTTAAACTTTTCGTCTACATTTAAGCTCATACTACCGAATCGATTTTAAAAAATCGAAAACTGTTTGAAAGATATAAGTTGGGGATGATACTGATAGTTTTAGGTGAAAATCTACCGAGCCATTTTTTTGTAATTAACTGTTGAAAAATAAATTTAAGCCGATTTTCATGGAACTTTTTTTTGGCGATATATATCATGGTCTTATAGAACTTACTGACCTTACGACAATTAGTTTAATTTTAAAAACTCATCAAAGTTTAAGAAAATGAGTAGTTTTTTTTACATTTATTAAAATTTAATTTAGATGGTTTACTTGGTTTAACGATAGAGTACTTGGTCTTAATGAACATACTAAACAATTAAAGTCCTACAAAAAACTGGCTCAATTATAAAAATTATTGATTTTTGAAAAAAAATTTTTATTTGTATTTATATTTAAAATATACTCCGACCGGGTTGACGTGTTCGATTTCCTATAATGTGTAATAAATCCACTTCGAATACTTTTAACTACTCATAAATTAATTTATCTATCATGAATTTAGTCGATTATTTCCACAAATCGGGAAGTTCGTGTAACATGCCACAAAGCAAAATACCATTACCAACTAGTTTATTGAACAGATTTCAATATTTTTTTGTTTGATATATGTCATATGGTTTTGCGTGGCTTGTTTGAATTTTACAGTATAATTAAAGAGTTATGTGGGGAATCTGAAACTCATTATTTTAGTTGAAGCTGTTCTACACACACATATATATATATATATATATATATATATATATATATATATTAGAGTGGGCCAATTGTTTGCATATTGAGGCACCTCGCTAATTTCACTTTTTACATTATTTGAAACAATATTGTAAAAAAAGCATAACCAGCAAATGAATTAAAAGCCAGCGAAAAATTTAAAACATTTTTTAATTTAAAGGAAAACTTGAAAAATCTCATGAAAATTATATTATGACATATATCAAATTTAACATCATTTTATTCGTAATTTTATTCTGCATCTTTCGTACAAACAAAGTTTTTTTGTATCTTTTACCGTTTAGATAGTATAGAGCAATTTGTGTGGTTGTTAACTTGTCAAAATGCAAAGTGCGGTTAGGTTAGAGCAACACACTTCACGATTCGATATTTCCCTAAAGAAAACATATAAAGTATTATACATTATTAGAAAGGTCTCAAAATTCTCAGTTCTTTTTCCATATATCATAACTTTGAATTTCGCACGGTGTGGCCTACAGGCGAGTTGTCGTCGTGAAAATTTGGGAAAATTGGAAAATCTCGAGAAAGTTATATGAACACACATAGCCATTTATATAACATTTTATTCGTAATTTTATTCTGCATCTTTCGTACGAACAAAGTTTTTTTGTATCTTTTGCCGTTTAAGAGAAAATCGAGGAAAACTGGTGTGAACATTTATTGTAAAATTAGAAAATTTAAACAAATAATTACAAAAAATATAATTATATAACTATATATAAGTTCGTATTATATTCATTGAGATCTATAAAAATCAATAAATACATATTTTAAAGTAAATAAAGAGCCTCTAGTCGATAGATTAATGTAGGTAAGGAAAGTCGGCAAATTGGATAAGTAACTTCGGGATAAGGATTGGCTCTGAGGATCGGGGCGTGCCGGGGTTGGTTGGGAAGCGGGCGTAGGCCGATGTGCCGGGCGTGGGCGATGTAAAAATGTCCTTGTTACTTAGATCCGAGCTCGGTCAAGTGCCTAGGCCCCCCGCGGATCTTTCTTCCTGCGAGGTTTCTGTGCCGGCTTCGGTCGGTCAGTCGTACTCTTCTGCCGCCATTCAACGGTCAGCTCAGAACTGGCACGGACTAGGGGAATCCGACTGTCTAATTAAAACAAAGCATTGCGATGGCCCTAGCGGGTGTTGACAAAATGTGATTTCTTCCCAGTTATCTGAATGTCAACGTGAAGAAATTCAAGCAAGCGCGGGTAAACGGCGGGAGTAACTATGACTCTCTTTATCAATATTACCGGAGCAACACACTGTCCGGTTCTACCGTGGTTCCCTACTCCCCAAAACCCTATCAAACTTATCCCTCCTTTCCAAACACCCCAAACACACTGGCTTAACATCAGAACTGGTTGCATTAAAAACATCGATAGAAATGAGCAATAAGTTTTTAGACGGCTAGTACAAGATGCCAATGGTTACCATGCAAGTAACAATGGATATGATTTTTCTTAAAGCGTTCAATTTAATTTTAACTGCCGGGCGGTGAACTTCCAAAGCGTACCCGTATGTGTCGCAGCTACGGGTTTCTTTAAATTTATTCTTATACTAAACGCAGAGGAAGCAATCAAGGGAGGCCCATTGTGTTGTCTGTGTTGCCAACTTTTTTGTTATGTGTTATAGCCGTGGACGGATTCCGATGGCATGTCATCTTCCAACTCTGGGGTGTGCCGTGCGATCGGTCACTATAGACGCTTAATTGAATCGGGGCAATTAGGGTGCCGATGTTTGGACACGGTGCTCTTGTCACGAGGCAATCAAGCGTCTTAATCGCGACTGGTCAATATCATACCAGGAAGTGTCCCACTAAGTGTCATCTAACTAATGACGCGCATGAATGGATTAACGAGATTTCCACTGTCCCTATCTACTTTCTAGTGAAACCACTACCAAGGGAACGGGCTTGGAAAAATTAGCGGGGAAAGAAGACCCTGTTGAGCTTGAGTCTAGTCTGGCATTGTGAAGAGACATGAAAGGTGTAGCATAAGTGGGAGATAGTAATATCTTTGTGAAATACCACTACTTTCATTGTTTCTTTACTTATTCGATTGGGCGGAAAGCGTGCGTCAAAAATTTGCGTTCCGACTGTCACGGTTTTCTAGAGCCAAGCGCATAAGAGTGGTGAGAGACATTGCACCGATCGCCAACAATACTCTAGCGTGATCCGATTCGAGGTAACTGCTAGGCGGGGAGTTTGACTGGGGCGGTACATCTGTCAAATAATAACGCAGGTGTCCTAAGTCTACCTCAGCGAGGGCAGAAACCACGCGTGGAGCAAAAGTGCAAATGCTGGCTTGATCCCATTGTTCAGTGTGCACAGGGACTGCGAAAGCACGGTCTATCGATCCTTTTGGCTTAAAAAGTTTTCAGCAAGAGGTGTCAGAACAGTTAGCACAGGGATAACTGACTTGTGGCAGCCAAGAGTTCATAGCGACGTTGCTTTTTGATCTTTCGATGTCGGCTCTTCCTATCATTGCAAACCAGAATTTGCCAAGCGTTGGATTGTTCACCCACAAATAGGAAACGTGAGCTGGAGTCAAGAGACAGGTTAGTTTTACCCTACTGATAAATCGTCGTTGCGATAGTAATCCTGCCCAGTACGAGAGGAACCGCAGGTTCGTACATTTGGTTCACGCACTCGGTCGAGCGGCCGGTGGTGCAAAGATACCATCCGTGGGATTATGCCTGAACGCCTCTAAAGCCGTATCCTTTTTAGACAAAGTAAGCAACGATATCTCTAGGAGTCTCGTAAGTCAAAAGGCTCAATACAATGTGATTTATTAGGTGTTCGGCGCACGCCTTTTATCGCACGAGCCATTTTTAGCCGAATGAGGCGCTGGACAGTGGCGGTATCTGTCAGTTATATCTGTCGTGCCTATAGCGGTCGATCATGGGTCACTAGTTTGATGTAGAGACTCGGAATCGTTTGTAAACGACTTAGGTACCTGGAGGGGTGTTGTACTCGGCAGAGCAGTTACCACGCTACGAGCCGTTGAGACTCAACCCTTGGCTTGGGGATTCGTTATGTTGGCTTGACGTCACCCCACGCTATTAGAGCATAAGCCTTAAGCCTTCGCATTGCAGCATGCCGCAATCAGTAGACTTGACAGTCGAAAACTTGTACATGCTGTACATGTGACACTTCTTCGGTATCTACTTAGCTATTTACAACGTGCGTAAGTCAGCACGTAAATCAAAACTTATCGACAAATTCCAATACTAGAAATATTCATTATTTCTTTCAATAACCATAATGCTAAGAAAATAGTTATAAAAATTTTGTAAGTTCACGAAATATATGTTTTTAAGATAAAATTTTCATATTTTACATTATAAATATATGATATAATTTATTAAATTCTAAATAGGAAAAATGTTTTTTGCTAAATTTCTTGGAAACGCGTACAAGTTACCAATTAAATAAAATGCGTACAAGTTGCTAATAAGCAAAGTTCGTATAAGTTATCTATAATGCAAAATGCGTGCAAGTTGTCAATGTGTAAAATACGTGCAAGTTGTCAATTTGCAGAATGCGTGCAAGTTGTCAATTTGTATAATATGTGCAAGTTGTTAATGTGCAAAATACGTGCCAGTTGCTATTTTTATTTAATTTTTATAATATACTTCAAATAACTAGTAACTTCCAACCTATAAATATTTAGATTTTTTTATAATAAAATATTCAGTATATTTATTTTTTTAACAAAATATTCAGTATTCATATATAATTTCAAACTACATCAAGTAAACTTTTAGGAGACATTAGCGAGTAAGCCTAACCTAGAATCTTGCCTCAAAACAGGTTAGAAACATTTTTCGGCTTTTTGAAATCAGTAACTTACGGGTACTTCAAACTACATCAAGTAAACTTTTAGGGAACATTAGCGAGTAAGCCTAACCTAGAATCTTGCCTCAAAACAGGTTAGAAACATTTTTCGGCTTTTTGAAATCAGTAACTTACGGGTACCTCAAACTACGTCAAGTAAACTTTTAGGGGACATTAGCGAGTAAGCTCAACCTAGCATCTTGCCTCAAAACAGGTTAAAAACATTTTTCAGCTTTTTGAAATCAGTAACTTACGGGTACCTCAAACTACATCAAGTAAACTTTTAGGGGACATTAGCGAGTAAGCCTAATCTATAATCTTGCATCGAAACTGGTCAAACTACTTTTGTA
The DNA here is from genome assembly GCF_003426905.1 of Ctenocephalides felis. Lineage (NCBI taxonomy): Eukaryota > Metazoa > Arthropoda > Insecta > Siphonaptera > Pulicidae > Ctenocephalides > Ctenocephalides felis. The sequence continues at coordinate 118,051,013 of NW_020538040.1, forward strand.
GAAAAATATTGTTTTTGGGGTTTTAGGAATGACATATATTTATTCTATTATTTATTTACATGACATGGTTTAAATACTACATTTTTATTTCTTTAAGTTATATTTTTATTTAAAATAAAATTTTTTACATTTAGCTAATACAATTAAAATAAATTAATATCTCAAATCTTGCTTGCTTTCCAGTCGAGGATGCTTTTCACGAGATAGTAGTGTCGCTGTCATAACAATACTATAAGGAGCTTTGTAGTTATATGGTCCGTAACATTTATATTTTCAGAGTTTGATAAATGTCACAATTCACAGAAGAATAGAAAGTATCAGCAGTACAAACTTGCATTATATTACATGATTTCATCATCCGAATAGGCTTTCTAATGCATAGAAAGAAGTTTTTCCAGTATTCCAATTTGCAATGAAAAAATTAAAATAGTTTAACATGTCCCACATGATAATAATAGAATTTTTACAGAATTTTTCTTATGTTGGTTGGATACTAATGCTGTTATTTATCGGGTTTTTTCTAATTACTTCCCGAGAATACTATATAGTGGTCATGGTGATAACAAAGATACCACTAATTTGGATACACAGTTGTAGAAAAGGAAAATCAAAATAAACACATTGAAATTTATTACAATATGTATTCATGTTGAAAATCTACATATGTTCAAGCAAATTCATAAAGAAGAAATGTCCATTTTATATAGCTATATAACAATTGGGGTAAAATGTTAAAATGGCTGTGCGAATTCTGCCAGTCTTAGTTGCATAATTTTATATTCATTAGTATTTATAAAACATTTTCTGGATTATATAATTATTTTATTTAGATCATTTAAATTAAGAACCTAAATTTGGAATCGATCAAAGGGGACATTTTGTCGAATAACTTATTCTCTTAATATAACAGACCACTACTTAAATAAGAAGATTCGGTTGATAATATAACTTTGGAACACACATCTGTAAAAATGTCAATTCACATAATTACAAGTTCTCTGAAATAAAATATTTTGAAAATAGATTATAATGCTCGCATTCAAATAAATGTATGAACAGTATAGTAGAAAAATGAGGTACGAGAACAAGTATAGCAGAAAAATGAGTACAGTGGTGAAGGAATTCCTTTCAAAAGATATGTCAAAACCCATGCATTTTAGACACAGTCAGGTATCATTCATGTTTTATTAAATCACTCTAAAAATTAAAAAAGATGAAGAACATCAACAATCATTGGATAATGCAATGTAAAATATAATTCACTAATGGTTATTATCCACTAATTTTGAAGAATAAACTGAAAATTTTCTATGAATTTATCGAAGAATGGATAGTAATATATGAAGATCTGGGGTTAATAAGATCCACCACCAATATCTCAAAAATCAGTAAATTTTAGCATTGTTCAACAACAATATTTGAAAGTAGAGGGGAAAATATGTATAACTAGCTATAACATTGATTCTTATGACTTTGCTATCAGGAGATAAACAGTAATCTTTGAAAATCCATAACAAAAGTATTTCCTTTTGTTGTTAGTTTTTTGGGTTGTGAGCACTGTGATTTAGTTTATTTTGAGTGAGATTCAACAGTTTTCTTTATATAACCACTTTAAAAACTTACATCTGCGTGGGGCAAAAATGACCAACTGAACATTGACCACGGCTAAAGATTAAAAATGACTTGGATTGAATTATACCATATTTTTATAGAAAGTGTATAAAACTTCCAGTTTGATTGTATTAACAAATTATGGTCAAACAAATATTGTTATTATGAATTATATAATTCATTATTATACAAGTAGATTATGGGGTTTATTGTGTTTATAATACCTCATTGTCTGTACCATTCAAACTATACATCCTTACTCTCCTAAAATAAAGTATTTTTTTTATTCTTTAGAAGTTGCTTAGCAAAACAACGTTTGCCGGATCAGCTAGTATATCTATATATATATATATATATATATATATATATATATAAATTTAAAGCGAGAGGTTTTTTTCAGATGGTGAAATAATATGATAAAATTATTCTTGGGCACCCATTCAGTAATTAAAAACAGTTTTCTTGAAAGAAAATGTTTTTATTAAGAAAACATACGTTTCGGGTCTTGATTTGACCCACCTTCAGTGCTAAAATTAAATATTTCAGGGTTACAATTTAAAGACAATATAAAAAATACATAATTATAGAAAAATATAAAAAAAAAACATGTAAAAAAGCATAAATCTAACCAATTTAATAAATTTGTTTTATAACTGATATATATTGTGAAAGTATATAAAAATGAAAAACAAACATAGAATAAACAAATGTAAAGAAACACACGAAATTGCACGAAAAAATTAAGAAACAACAATTTGTTAAAACGTCATGTTATGATAAATTTTAAATAATTGTAGAATTAAAATAAAAATAAAAATAAATAATATATTTTATTATAAAAAAGCTAATTCCGAACGAACATGTTGTCAGCTTAGTGTTTGTGTAAAGGTGCGTCCACACCTAACGAACAAACACAAACCAACATGATGAATAATATGCGCAGATTGAAAATTTCTAACAAAAGCGACCCACGCCCATGTCAAAATCCATGTTTGTTCGTGCTCGTTCGCTAGGTGTGGACGCACCTAAACATGTAAAATGTGTGTGTACGTGTTTGCGAAAAATTGTGGAAACTGTATCGTCATTGGATGAGAGAACGGGATAGAGAAATTTTTAGTGGCTTCATATTACGAAGATTTCCTCGGCGATCATGCGCAGTAGGAACATAGAAAAAATATAGCATGTGGAAACAAACCAGCATGTGGAAGTCAACGGTTATGGTATACAAATATACCAATGTAACACATACACCTACATATATATACAACCATATACATACATATATATACACATACATGTACACCTATATATATGTTACGGTAAATGTGCACTCTTGGTGAATGTGCACATTTACCCAAAACGCTAGGTGAATGTGGAGTTCTCAAACAATCAATTTAAAATAATGGTGTACGTGCGTATTTGGAGCGGTCTCATGAACATCTTGCGTATTTGGCGCATGCGCACTAAATAGTTAATCAGTTAATACTTAATAGTAAATAGTTGAATAGTAAAGTAGTAATTTAGTGTATAATGAATAATTAATATTAAATAGTAAATGGTGAATAGTTAATAGTTCAATAGTTATAGGTAAATAGTTAATAGTTTAAGTAAATAGTTAAATAGTAAATAGTAAATAGTTAAGTAGTTAATGGTGAATAGTCAATAGTAAATAGTTAATAGTTAATAGTGAATAGTGATAACTAAATAGTTTAACAGATAATAGTCGAATAGATGAATAGTAAATAGTGAACAGTGATAAATGAATAGTTAAATAGTGAATAGTTAATAGTAAATAGTGAATAATGATAACTGAATAGTTAAATAGAGAATAGTTAATAGTAAATAGTGAATAGTTATTAGTAAATAGTGAATTAAGAATAGTTGAATTGTGGATAGTTAAATAGTGAACAGTGAATAGTTAATAGTTATTAGGTAAATAGTTGAATAGTAAAATAGTGAATAGTGATAACTAAATAGTTAATAGTTAATAGTAAATAGTGAATAGTGATAACTGGATAGTTAATAGTAAATAGTGAATAGTGATAACTGGATAGTTAATAGTAAA
>NW_020538040.1:118055688-118134890 GCF_003426905.1 Ctenocephalides felis
AATATGAATATGAATATGAATATGAATATGAATATGAATATAAATATGAATATGAATATGAATATGAATATGAATATGAATATGAATATGAATATGAATATGAATATGGATATGAATATGAATATGAATATGAATATGAATATGAATATGAATATGAATATGAATATGAATATGAATATGAATATGAATATGAATATGAATATGAATATGGATATGGATATGGATATGGATATGGATATGGATATGGATATGGATATGGATATGGATATGGATATGGATATGGATATGGATATGGATATGGATATGGATATGGATATGGATATGGATATGGATATGGATATGGATATGGATATGGATATGGATAGGGATATGGATATGGATATGGATATGGATATGGATATGGATATGGATATGGATATGGATATGGATATGGATATGGATATGGATATGGATATGGATATGGATATGGATATGGATATGGATATGGATATGGATATGGATATGGATATGGATATGGATATGGATATGGATATGGATATGGATATGGATATGGATATGGATATGGATATGGATATGGATATGGATATGGATATGGATATGGATATGGATATGGTTATGGATATGGATATGGATATGGATATGGATATGGATATGGATATGGATATGGATATGGATATGGATATGGATATGGATATGGATATGGATATGGATATGGATATGGATATGGATATGGATATGGATATGGATATGGATATGGATATGGATATGGATATGGATATGGATATGGATATGGATATGGATATGGATATGGATATGGATATGGATATGGATATGGATATGAATATGAATATGAATATGAATATGAATATGAATATGGATATGGATATGGATATGGATATGGATATGGATATGGATATGGATATGGATATGGATATGGATATGGATATGGATATGGATATGGATATGGATATGGATATGGATATGGATATGGATATGGATATGGATATGGATATGGATATGGATATGGATATGGATATGGATATGGATATGGATATGGATATGGATATGGATATGGATATGGATATGGATATGGATATGGATATGGATATGGATATGGATATGGATATGGATATGGATATGGATATGGATATGGATATGGATATGGATATGGATATGGATATGGATATGGATATGGATATGGATATGGATATGGATATGGATATGGATATGGATATGGATATGGATATGGATATGGATATGGATATGGATATGGATATGGATATGGATATGGATATGGATATGGATGGATATGGATATGGATATGGATATGGATATGGATATGGATATGGATATGGATATGGATATGGATATGGATATGGATATGGATATGGATATGGATATGGATATGGATATGGATATGGATATGGATATGGATATGGATATGGATATGGATATGGATATGGATATGGATATGGATATGGATATGGATATGGATATGGATATGGATATGGATATGGATATGGATATGGATATGGATATGGATATGGATATGGATATGGATATGGATATGGATATGGATATGGATATGGATATGGATATGGATATGGATATGGATATGGATATGGATATGGATATGGATATGGATATGGATATGGATATGGATATGGATATGGATATGGATATGGATATGGATATGGATATGGATATGGATATGGATATGGATATGGATATGGATATGGATATGGATATGGATATGGATATGGATATGGATATGGATATGGATATGGATATGGATATGGATATGGATATGGATATGGATATGGATATGGATATGGATATGGATATGGATATGGATATGGATATGGATATGGATATGGATATGGATATGGATATGGATATGGATATGGATATGGATATGGATATGGATATGGATATGGATATGGATATGGATATGGATATGGATATGGATATGGTCCCACAACCAACTTTTGCTTTCGTACAATCAACAGATCATTCTCACAGAATGGATATGGATATGGATATGGATATGGATATGGATATGGATATGGATATGGATATGGATATGGATATGGATATGGATATGGATATGGATATGGATATGGATATGGATATGGATATGGATATGGATATGGATATGGATATGGATATGGATATGGATATGGATATGGATATGGATATGGATATGGATATGGATATGGATATGGATATGGATATGGATATGGATATGGATATGGATATGGATATGGATATGGATATGGATATGGATATGGATATGGATATGGATATGGATATGGATATGGATATGGATATGGATATGGATATGGATATGGATATGGATATGGATATGGATATGGATATGGATATGGATATGGATATGGATATGGATATGGATATGGATATGGATATGGATATGGATATGGATATGGATATGGATATGGATATGGATATGGATATGGATATGGATATGGATATGGATATGGATATGGATATGGATATGGATATGGATATGGATATGGATATGGATATGGATATGGATATGGATATGGATATGGATATGGATATGGATATGGATATGGATATGGATATGGATATGGATATGGATATGGATATGGATATGGATATGGATATGGATATGGATATGGATATGGATATGGATATGGATATGGATATGGATATGGATATGGATATGGATATGGATATGGATATGGATATGGATATGGATATGGATATGGATATGGATATGGATATGGATATGGATATGGATATGGATATGGATATGGATATGGATATGGATATGGATATGGATATGGATATGGATATGGATATGGATATGGATATGGATATGGATATGGATATGGATATGGATATGGATATGGATATGGATATGGATATGGATATGGATATGGATATGGATATGGATATGGATATGGATATGGATATGGATATGGATATGGATATGGATATGGATATGGATATGGATATGGATATGGATATGGATATGGATATGGATATGGATATGGATATGGATATGGATATGGATATGGATATGGATATGGATATGGATATGGATATGGATATGGATATGGATATGGATATGGATATGGATATGGATATGGATATGGATATGGATATGGATATGGATATGGATATGGATATGGATATGGATATGGATATGGATATGGATATGGATATGGATATGGATATGGATATGGATATGGATATGGATATGGATATGGATATGGATATGGATATGGATATGGATATGGATATGGATATGGATATGGATATGGATATGGATATGGATATGGATATGGATATGGATATGGATATGGATATGGATATGGATATGGATATGGATATGGATATGGATATGGATATGGATATGGATATGGATATGGATATGGATATGGATATGGATATGGATATGGATATGGATATGGATATGGATATGGATATGGATATGGATATGGATATGGATATGGATATGGATATGGATATGGATATGGATATGGATATGGATATGGATATGGATATGGATATGGATATGGATATGGATATGGATATGGATATGGATATGGATATGGATATGGATATGGATATGGATATGGATATGGATATGGATATGGATATGGATATGGATATGGATATGGATATGGATATGGATATGGATATGGATATGGATATGGATATGGATATGGATATGGATATGGATATGGATATGGATATGGATATGGATATGGATATGGATATGGATATGGATATGGATATGGATATGGATATGGATATGGATATGGATATGGATATGGATATGGATATGGATATGGATATGGATATGGATATGGATATGGATATGGATATGGATATGGATATGGATATGGATATGGATATGGATATGGATATGGATATGGATATGGATATGGATATGGATATGGATATGGATATGGATATGGATATGGATATGGATATGGATATGGATATGGATATGGATATGGATATGGATATGGATATGGATATGGATATGGATATGGATATGGATATGGATATGGATATGGATATGGATATGGATATGGATATGGATATGGATATGGATATGGATATGGATATGGATATGGATATGGATATGGATATGGATATGGATATGGATATGGATATGGATATGGATATGGATATGGATATGGATATGGATATGGATATGGATATGGATATGGATATGGATATGGATATGGATATGGATATGGATATGGATATGGATATGGATATGGATATGGATATGGATATGGATATGGATATGGATATGGATATGGATATGGATATGGATATGGATATGGATATGGATATGGATATGGATATGGATATGGATATGGATATGGATATGGATATGGATATGGATATGGATATGGATATGGATATGGATATGGATATGGATATGGATATGGATATGGATATGGATATGGATATGGATATGGATATGGATATGGATATGGATATGGATATGGATATGGATATGGATATGGATATGGATATGGATATGGATATGGATATGGATATGGATATGGATATGGATATGGATATGGATATGGATATGGATATGGATATGGATATGGATATGGATATGGATATGGATATGGATATGGATATGGATATGGATATGGATATGGATATGGATATGGATATGGATATGGATATGGATATGGATATGGATATGGATATGAATATGGATATGGATATGGATATGAATATGAATATGAATATGAATATGAATATGAATATAAAATATAAATATGAATATAAATATAAAATATAAATATAAATATAAATATAAATATATGAATTAGTATTTCACCCGCACATGCGCGAGTTGAACTCACATTCGCCAAATGAGCCGAAATATGCACATTTACCGTAACATATATATACACAAAGGGAGTGTTAGGATGTATTGGGCATTGTGAAAAAAATATTCGAATTAATATTTTTTTCAATATCCATCAACGGTGGATATTGCAAAGAGAAGCCGAATCAAATAAAGTGTTGGCCGTAAAGTGTTGGCTTCTCGATGGACAACTCTTGGATTGGTGAAATTAAAGAAATGTTTAAAGTTGGAAGCATGTTCGGTGATCATGGTTTTATTTTGTTTCTTGTTTAAACGATTGAGCGCATTCGTTTTGAGTGAAATTGTAAAGTTTCACCAACACAACAAGTGGAACAATCATTACAGTCATTGACATATACGACGTTTGAAGTGCGGGAAATAGTGGTAGGAATTTTTAGATTAGTGCATAAGTCTGTAAGAATGTGTCCAGTCAAACACACTAGCTTCAGACCAACGGATGAAAAAAGTTTTTACCATGAGTGGAAAAGGCAGTCAATGTAGGGTAATGAGATGAAAGAATTGCTAGATAGTAAACTTTCAGGAACAAGGTTAAGGGTTTGTGAAGTGAGTTTCTTTACATTTGTTTATTTTATGTTTGTTTTTTATTTTTATATACTTTTACAATATATATTAGTTATAAAACAAATTTATTTAATTGGTTAGATTTAAGCTTTTTTACATGTTTTATTCTTATTTTTCTGTAATTATGTATTTTTTATATTGTCTTTAAATAGTAACCCTGAAATATTTAATTGTAGCACTGTAGATGGGTCAAATCAAAACCCGAAATGTATGTTTTTTAATAAAAACATTTTCTTTCAATAAAACTGTTTTTAATTACTGAATGGATGCCCAAGATTATATATATAGATATATATATATATATATATATATATATATATATATATGTGACATGATAAAAAGAGGTTGAAGCTACTTTGTAGGATATTACAACGACTATCACTTATTACATTTTAGCATTGCACTTTCCATTACGAAAGAGTTACTCCAACTCCTTAACCAGACTTTTATGAACACCCTATAATTCATTGTAAAACTAACTTCACGAGTTAAGGAAGAATGTACATTTATCTTATTTAATATGCTTATGCCTAAACTTTAATGTACTAAATCATTTTTGATTATGAGCTGATTAACAAACTGACAGAGTGACAAGTTTTAATATATTTCGTTCTCGTCTAGTCTAAAAAAAGACTAGACTTAGAATAAAAATAGTTATAAAAACAGGCTAACGACAAAAACGTAATAAAGAAAATATTCGAAGTACAACTATATCTCGTACAATTTTTTCGTAACACGTTTTCTTGAAACGCAAACTTATCCTATAGGCTTGTCCTGTCACATACTTCGATAGTTGTAGTATTAGTAATAAAAGAATAAATATAACCCGAAAACTAAATTAGTTTACCAGAGTCAATGAGCCCGATGATATAGACAATCTTTTACTGCGTAACGCGCGGAAAAACATCAATAAAGCTAATATGACGATAAACATGGAAAAATATATTTACCTGTGATTCAACCCAAATTTAATTGACGAAATAACTAGATGATTAATGAGCGTGACATTTACAATAATTCAGCTTCTACTTGTGTAATTTTCCCACAAATACAAGACCACAGATATGGGCTAAGCGCTAGTCTTATTCGTGCTCCTCCCGCAGAGCCCCAAACCTTTGACTGACCGTTTTTGCCCACACAAAAGCAAATGGCACTTACACTCTTCTAGTAACCGGGACACATCTGGAGTTTCCAGGCCCGGCAGAATTGTGCTCCAAATTGCTCTATTGACGGGAGATGGCGTGCTGCAACCTATGTCGCCATTTCGGTCTTGCTGAAGGTACTTTCACAAAATATTCCAAAATAACTCAACATAATACTCACAATAATTCAACGGCTGCGGGTTTGATTAAGTGCGGTTTCCCCGATTGAAACCGTACGCGTCCATCGAGTTGGACGCCTCAATGATCCTCGCTCGTAGACAACTTTGCCCAGTTTTCAATACTAATACTCTCATATACACATGAAACAAAACGTAGATCCAACATGGCGCTTTTATATAAATCCTAATACTTATATTTATACTATCTACTCAGTTTAACAAACCTACTTTTAACAACTATCCCGAATCTAAGTTATATAACAATCCTTGTATATCCGTATTAAATTCTAAACTTATTCCTATTTCTTATATCTAATTGTAAGAGTAATATGCACGAGTGAAAGATTATGAATCAAGAAAGCAATTTTTTAACAGCAAATTTTTCATGCTTTTTATGAGCTCGACTTTGCATTCCTAGATAACAATATTTTACGACTTGTTCAGTGTAATTGCAGAAAGCAACACAATAAATGAGTCAATGTTATATGCGCATTTTGTGATCCGGAAAGAAATTTCATTAGCGCAATACCATATTACAAACTCTTATAAAAAAATCTGCTAAAAAGAATTAACATATATATCTGCACTCACACAAGTAAATTAGCACTATTCCTCCTGACATATCACGTTTACTGTTCCTACAACTTAATTTTGATGTTAAATAATTTTTTAACTTGCAGCTTAGAAATTTATAAATATATGCACTTTTAATTAAGAATACTAAACTTATATTATATTTTCTTCGACCAATTGTTTACGAAAAAGTTTTTTAAATATGCATATTTTGCAAGTGTACTTTTTACATTTTTGACCGATTTTGTTTATTTTTCTAACTTTGTAGAACATTAACTGGCATGTTTTCAATTCAAAGAAATTTGTATTTGAACTTGCTTCTATTTTTATATATTTATTTAATTATTGAATATATAATTATTTATTTTCATATTTATTTGAATATTGGTTGATTTTTCTTGCCGAGTTTTCGTTGGTACTTTACTTTTTTCGCTATTTTTTATATGTCACCTATGTATTTATTGTTATGCCCCATCCAGCGACGGAGCCAACAAAATGTAGGTTCTTCCTGCTGCTAAGTATCAAGCTGGTACCAAAATGTAAAAGGGAATCAGTAAAACAGATGAAGACTTTTGATGTTTACGTTTATTTCATGATTCTTGTACACTTTTCATATAACTTGAACGCTAAACTTAAATATAATTCCATTGATTACTTAATATAATATTACTAACTCATATTGATCTGAACATTATTATAACTTGATTACGACTGAACTATATTGATCTTAACGCATACTGATCTTGACTCATACTGACTCATACTGACTGTTTATTGCATCATCCAGAACCTTAAATACTCCTTATCGGTATAACGCATTCTTTTTCTAGGATGTTCGTTATATGTGAATCAGAAACTACGCTTCACTTGGTCGTAAGGCGTAGTTTGTGGTTTCAAAAAGAATTTTATCAACGCTCGCAAGGTTACTGCAAGCTTACATGTAGCTATGAGTAATACTAACTGCGTTGTACAAAATCTGACTGTTATATAAAATTTATAATATTATTTATAATTATTACAAAGGCGAGGATACCACTACATTATACTTGATAGATACAAGACAATATAAATTCATTAGTAAATCTATCTAAATTTCAGATTTTAACGAATAATTTCTGACTATTTTATAATGCATATGTGTTACATCCAATTTACCAGTTTTCTTGTTTTCTAGCCTTCTTATCTATATGACTATATGTCTACCTCTATACCTTTCCACCTGTCTCCCAATTCAGCTTACCAATTCTATTGAAAATTAATAAACAACACGTACAACTAATTGCAATCTGAGTATGAACATTTGTCCAACGTTTATATTAGTATGTTATCTACCTGAGCCAAGGTCAGGTCAAACACGTTTGAAAAATCAGAAAACATATTCGACTCTTTAAATTTTAGCAAATCAAAATTAATAATAACTGCGGTTTTGTATTTAGAACGAAAATGAGAAAATTATTTAATTAAACCACAATTCACAAATACACAAAACGATTACACCGTTGGGCAAAAACACAGAAATACAACATTTATTAAAATTTCATATTTAATCTTTATATAAAAGTAAATTATTAATTTATACTATTAACAACATGAACAGGGAGCTGATCGTTTGGCAATTATTAAATGTAATTAAGTATTGAATAAAACTTTGCAAATTCCGATTTGAATGCGTGTTCACTATTGTGACCAGAGGAGAGTTTAAGGGTCCTTTCTACGGAATTGCAATTACAGAAATTGAGTATGTTATTTAGTATCGCTTTCCCAATATATAAAGTACAGTACAATACCATAAAATATATATAATAAAAAATCACCTTAACATACTAACTCAAAAGCACTGGTAAAAATTAGTACCAAACTATGCAAATGGAACAAAGATCGCTTTTCTACTTAAACCTATTTATTAATTGAATGAATAAATGAATCCACTTACAAGATTTTATGGAACATGCTTGCATTGCCATATAGCCATGGTTCCTAACTAATATTAATCATCCTTATTCTTATTTTATTTTGTTGTATGTATACGGAAAAAATACCTGTAGGTAATAATATGTGATCTGATCTTCACTGGACTTGCCTCATCTTGTATGGTACAATACACAAATAACTATAGTATCCATGAACTATTGCCCATGAAATTCGCATCACCTTGAGATGACTACGATTTCTACTGTTCTGGTTTGTACTTGCTGTTTTTTCTGTACTTCTGATCCTGGACCCCAAAAATCTGTTAAAGAACTGCCCAAACGTAAAGGTTTAAACTGATTTACATGGACCTCAAGGGTAAAGGTAGGGTACTCTGTGGTTGATAGTCAATATTTATTGTCGCCACAATATATACAATATACATGTTTACATATTTATAGATACTTAAAAAAATATTAATAGTTTCGTTTTGTCAACAATATTAGTATATTTTATAAACAAATTTAATTTACCTATATATCATCTACCATTATTTTCAGGCAAATGTGGAGGCAGTACGCGTTGCAGGAATGGTAACGACACTTATCAGCGTTACCGGGGGCGGTGGTCTGGGTAACGGCACAGTACCAAGAGTAAGTAGAGTTAGAATATATTATCAGTAAATAATATTCAATTAATTCAATGCTCTGTATTATATGAAGCAACAAATTTTTATGCATTTATTTATTACATCCGTGCAACTTCGCAGCAATTCGATTAATATTAATAAAACATTGTTATCGTTCCAATGTAATTTGAAAAAGTAGTAATTTGGTAACTACGTATCTTAAGCTCAATGTGCTTAAGTATTATAAATATATAATTATATATATATATGCGGCGACACCCAAATACAGCCCTGCATTAAATACGGGCCTGCCGCATTTGGGAATGCGCACGCATCAAGATGGCCGTCTCAGGCCTGAATAAAAGAACCCGCCATTGAAGCAAAAGGCCTATTCTACCATTCACCAGCCAGGAGAGATATACAGCACGATATAAATATTGTACCTATATTTCACGGCGAATAAACAATAACAAACTATACCAAAACTGTTTCAATCCATGAACTGCTTCAATGGTGAACCCGACGTGATATAATAGTTGGTGACGTAAGTTTTTATTTTTTTTTTTATAAGAAGTGTATTTTTTCTTTTTTTTTGAACATTCAGTGACTTTTTTTTTTAGTGAATATTTAATTTGTTTTTCTCAATTATTTGTGAAATGAGTGAAGAAGATAAGACAGTGAAATCAGAAAATCCAAACGACGCAAATGCAGGCGTATCACATGGAATTGCGAGGCCCATACCAACATTTTGGTATGAAAAACCTCAATTATGGTTCGCGATGATCGAGGCACATTTTAATCGATCACGAATAAAAACAGATGATGTCAAATATGAATTTATATTATCATATTTAGATGACAAATTAGCCAGTGAAGTGGAAGATATAATATTAAATCCACCGAAAGTCGAGCCCTATACTAAGTTAAAGAAAGAAATAATACAACGTTTATCACAGTCACAGGACCAAAAGATTCGAAGGTTGCTACAGCAAGAGGAACTGGGTGATCAAAAACCGTCGCAATTTTTACGACATCTAACATCATTGGCCGGTCCACTACTAGATGAGAACATTTTAAGAACCTTGTGGCTACAAAGATTACCTACGCATACACAACAAATATTAAAGGCACATCCGACCATGAAAATTGAAGACCTGACCGCCATAGCAGATAGCATCGGTGAGGTTAACATCGCGCCAACAGTAGCCGCAACAAGCCTTACCGACAGTACAACGTCTGAATTATTAAAACGCGTAGAAGACCTAACAAAAATGATAGCTGAATTGCAAAATAGACGTCCTAGATATCGGCATAATTCTCGTTCTAGGAAAATCTCGCGCACAAGAAGTTTTTCACGCCAAAGAAATGGTAGTAGGCAAAGATTTGATACGTGCTGGTACCACTACAAATTTGGAAACAAAGCCAAGAAATGCACGCAACCATGCAAAATGTCGGGAAACGAAGAAGACAGGCACTAGACGCGGCAAGTGTTTGTCAAGCACTTTCACGCCGCATGTTCATTTCAGACAAACCAACCAAAGTACAATTTTTGATAGACACAGGTAGTGATCTGTGTATATACCCACGTATGTTTGTACAACGCAAAGTTTTTGAGTCCGATTACAAACTGTCTGCAGCAAACAATACCGAGATTCGTACATATGGAGATATACAGTTGAATCTCGACTTAGGTCTAAGGCGCAAATTCATCTGGAATTTTGTTATTGCTGATGTGTCAACACCCATAATAGGCGCAGATTTTCTGTCATATTACAACATAATTGTCGACACAAAGAATTCAAGACTAGTAGACGGTACTACAAATCTACAGGTAAAGACAATAAACAAAGGAACCATTCAAAAGGGAAACATTAAAACTGTTAATATCAAATCAAAGTTTAGTGAAATTTTTAAAGAATTTCCTTCTTTGACGCGACCGCCAGGACTTCCACGTCAAATAAAACATACAACAGTACATTATATCAAAACCTCGCCTGGTCCACCAGTGGTAGCACGAACCCGTCCATTAAAAACTCAGCTGTTAAAAATTGCCAAACAGGAATTTGAAGAAATGGTGCAATTAGGTACTGCCCGACCATCAAGTAGCCCTTGGTCATCACCGTTACATCTAGTCCAAAAGAAAGACGATGCATGGAGACCATGTGGAGACTACCGAGCATTAAATGCAAGAACAATCCCGGATAGGTACCCAGTCAGGCTCATGAGTGACTACTCACAACACTTATCAGGTTGTAACATATTTTCAATAATAGATCTTAAGAAAGCATACCAGCAGATACCTGTTTACGATGAAGATATTCCCAAGACGGCAATTACAACACCTTTTGGTTTATTTGAGTTCCCCTTTATGACATTCGGCCTACGTAACGCAGCGCAAACTTTCCAAAGATTTATGGACGAAGTAACCAGTGGATTAGATTTTTGTTTTCCATATATTGATGATATTCTAATCGCATCCAAAAGTGAAGAACAACATGAACACCATCTCCGTAGGTTGTTCCAACGTTTAGCAGATTATGGTATAGTAGTAAACCCATCTAAATGCATTCTAGGCGCTTAGGAAGTTACATTCCTAGGATACTGCATTACGGAGCATGGTACAAAACCCCCAAAAGAGAGGATAACCGCATTGTTAAATTTTTCAAAACCAAAAACTATAAAAGGATTACGGAGATTCTTAGGCATGATAAACTTTTATCGAAAATTTTGTCCAAATGCTGCCAGATATCAAGCAGATTTACAAGTTTTATTATCAAAACCTAAATCGAAGGACACAAGCCAAATTGACTGGGATGAAAAACTTACAGCAGCTTTCGAAGCTTGTAAGAAGAATCTCGCTGAAGCTACCTTACTAACGCATCCATTGCCGGATGCAGAACTTTCTTTATTTACAGACGCTTCAGACAAATCCGTGGGTGCAGTGCTACAACAATATACAAACGGTGAATGGAAACCTCTCGCTTATTTTTCGAAGAAAATTTCTGAAAAACAAAGAACGTGGCCAACGTACTACCGCGAGCTTTTAGCAGGGTATAAAGCATTCCAATACTTCAAGAATCAAATCATTGGTCGTAACTTTATTTGGTTCACCGACCACAAACCACTTATGTATGTTTTTCAGCAAAAACACGACCGCCTACCACCAGTTCAACTCAATCAGATAACATATATGTCACAATTCACGACAGATGTTAGACATGTGAGCGGGACAAAGAATATTCCGGCTGATTTGTTTTCTAGAATTGAATCAATCAGTTCCCAATTGGAAATTACCGAGATAGCAAAAGCTCAAAAGGAGGACCAGGAGCTTAAACAATATTTATCGATGAAAACGGCCTTACAACTTAAGAAACGAAAAATTCCAGGAACAAACTACTCCATATACTGCGATACATCTCAAGGAAGAGAACGACCATTCGTACCTGTAAGTCTAAGAAAAAAAATTTTTGACAGCCTGCATAATTTAAGTCACCCAGGACCTAGACCAACAATAAAACTAGTGACACAACGCTTCGTTTGGCCAAACATCCGCCGTGACTGTAAGGTTTGGTCCAGAGAATGTTTGAAATGTCAGCGGAGTAAAGTAAGCAGGCATACCGTAACACCCATTAAGGAATTCAATGTGCCAACATCAAGGTTCATGCAGGTACATATTGATATTGTAGGTCCATTACCTCTATGCAAAAATTATCGTTATCTGTTAACTGCCATAGACCGATACACTCTATGGGTTGATGCATATCCAATGCCGGACATTACATCAGAAACGGTAACACATGCATTTCTTTTATGTTGGGTCTCACGCTTTGGAGTTCCAGCACAAGTCACGAGTGACAGAGGAAGACAGTTTGACGCCTCACTATTTCGAAATGTCGCACAAGCATGTGGAACCCAATTGATACAAACATCAGCTCATCACCCGCAATCAAATGGTTTAATCGAGACAGTACACAGGACATTGAAAGCAGCTCTAATGTGCCATGAGGATCATTCATGGATAGAGGCTTTACCATGGGTATTATTAGGACTTCGCTCAGCTGTTAAAGAAGACTTAAAGAATTCTAGCGCAGAACTCACCTATGGAGAACCTTTGAGACTTCCTGGTCAATTTTTTAAAGATCACACGGGCATATCAACTACAACCGTCATGGATAAATTACATAGGATCTTTAGAAATTTAAAGCCACAGCCTACGTCATCTCATAGCCCGAAAAAGAGTTTTATCCATAAAGACCTGGACAAGTCTAGTCATGTTTTGGTCAGGCAAGATATGATAAAGCCGACTCTGACGCAACCTTATAAAGGACCTTACAAGGTTTTGGAAAGAGGAGACAAGACTTTTAAACTAGACGTTTTGGGCCAGCCAAAATCCTTTTCTAAAGACAGACTGAAGCCTGCATACACGACTGCCGAAGAATGCACAACAGCAGAGCACGTCACATCTGAAAAATATACAACAAGACGAGGACGGCAGGTACGATTTCAGAATTACAAAGAATAATAATTTTCTTTCTTTTTCACCGTAGAGGGCTGTGCGGCGACACCCAAATACAGCCCTGCATTAAATACGGGCCTGCCGCATTTGGGAATGCGCACGCATCAAGATGGCCGTCTCAGGCCTGAATAAAAGAACCCGCCATCGAAGCAAAAGGCCTATTCTACCATTCACCAGCCAGGAGAGATATACAGCACGATATAAATATTGTACCTATATTTCACGGCGAATAAACAATAACAAACTATACCAAAACTGTTTCAATCCATAAACTGTATATATGTATATACATATATATATATATATATATATATATATATATATATATATATGTATTTATGTATATATATATATATATATATATGATGAAAGTTTTGTCGACGTTGATACATATATATATATATACACATATATATATATATATATATATATATATATATATATATATATGTTAAAGAAGTTAGTTTTGATGTTGAGAAATATGAGTAAGTTCTTCAAGGGCAATACATCAAATAAAAGGCAAAGATTTAGAAGTTAATTTTTAATTTTTTCGAAACGTTTCGACATAGGATTCTTTATCATCATCAGTGGATCTACAGAATGAACATTGAGAAATTAATATAAACTGAGAAAAAATGACATAAATTGGAAAAAGAACTATAGATACAAGTATTATAATTATAACAACAATAACAATTATAACTAAACAGATAGGCAAACATAAAAAATAAAAAATAAAAATTAATATATACAAACATACAAAAGCGCAATACATATTCATAAATATACATATATACAGTACATATATATATATATATATATATATATATATATATATACGATATACATGTACAAACACATACACATATACATATACCACGCACATATATATATATATATATATATATATATATATATATATATATATATTAGAGATGGGCTTATTATATCCGAAGCCGGATCGACTCGGATTTGACTCCGCTTCATGGTGGAGTTATATCCGCTAAACAACTCCACGACTCCGACAATTTTGAAACCGAAATACTCGAAACAAATTTGTATTATAGTATGCTGTTTATGTATCTAAGGATTTGTCAAATTCCGTTAATTATTTGAAATAAAAATTTATGAATAATTATTAATAAAATAATTTTTCTAAAAAATTCACAAATAAATGACAGATTGTAAAAGTTTCGGTCGACCAGATGATCGACTCAGTGACTCGTATTTTTAGCAGTGTTGACTAAAGTAAAAACGCAAAACTTGAGAATCAAATTCAATTTAATGATTTCCTTTTGATGAGAAAATAATTGATTTTTTTGATTAATTTTATATAAAAATTATGTAGTAAACTTTGTAATAGAAGCAAAATATAATAATTCTGCTTTCAAAATTTTTCTTTTGCTATTTCCATTTGAGAATTAATATTATATCGCGTAGTTCGATCAGCATAATATTACTTTTATACACTTATATAATTGTGTAAAAGTAATAATATAATACTGAATATTTTTTACTGCCTAAATACTAATGATATTACTGATAAATTTTGTACTCTAAAGTGTTATTATTTCAGGCTATGGAAAATCAAGATTAAATAAATGTATTTTGTTTCGTATATTTTTCGGTATGTATATTTCTGATTTCCGTCATTTACGGCCAGAGATTGTCGTAGTTAGAAATATCACCCCTTACTATTCAATAAATTATACATTTGAGCTATTCACACTTGAATACAATTTTATTGTTCTGTGTCTTTAAGTAACATTTTTCTATTTTCTGGAAAATACACAATGGTATTTTTTTTGACTTTTATACCTAAAAAAGGTTATAAAACTGCCTGCGAGACAAGAAAGTGACCGCTTCCTTCCTAAAGCAAAAACGACAAAAACTCTAAATGCCTGTACGAGTTAACAGATTTAATACCAGTTTAAGGAAGTCGGATATGACAAATCCTGTGAAACAACTCCACTCGGATTCACTCCGAGGGAGGAGTTGTATCAGAGTGATAACTCCGGAGTGAGTTACCCATCTCTAATATATATATACTAGATGACCCGACAGACGTTGTCCTGTACTCACCTCTACGTTTTTTTAATATCCTATACTAATATTTATACCGATCATAAAAATAATCATTATTGTTTTTTGAGTTACTATTTACACCAATACATAAGTGATGTTAAATGTAGTACTGTTTCAAATAAAATGATTATTTTCAATTCCTACAGTTAACACTTTAATTATCTTTTTAACAAATATTAAAATATATTCAATAAAATTATATATTAAAAATTATACACTGCGATTTATAGAACAAATTTATTTCCAATAGCTCAATTTATTTTATTGAATTTAAGGGTTATACAATATTTTTAGACATACTTGTAGATTTGGATGTTTAAATAAAAGATTTTTTGTTTATTCACGGCTAAAACATTGATTTTCCAAATTTATCACCATGTATTTATTGTCATAGCATAGATACACGTGTTGAAAATTAAAATCTTCCAAAAAGTATAACAAATTCAGAAAGAATTAATATATAGCATGCGCGGTCAAGATACAATATCACCTTGGATTTTTCTACCTAAAATAATTGCTTCAATAATGTTGCCTACAATTTTTATAATTTCGTACCATATATTAACTGGCTTTTAGTATTTTAATATCTAAATTGCATTTTTCACACTAATAATTCAATATACATTATTACTTAAGTTCATATCTGAAGTGAATTAATTTGTCAAATTTTTGTTCACATGTGCTCTATTCAACCTACTATCAACAAAATTATTGCAGTAAATGGAGAGGAAAAAAGCGTATGCCCAGCTAATCTTAATCTAAAGTTCAGGAGTGAAAACAATTTGCATTTTGTCACCACCCCCGCATTAATTGGATTATAACTCTTTTAATTCTGATTTTATCATAACTTGTAATATACTATTTTAAAGGTGATTAAATGAGCTACAACTTTCTCTATCATAAATTTTACCGTAACTTCTCATATTTTGAAACGGCGAAGGGTTAAAGGGCTCGAAAGATACTCCGGTTGGACAGCCGCGCACTCTTTAAACAATTAGAACTCTATCAATATTTGTGTAACAAAAAATAATAAAAAGCAATAATTAGTCTGAAAAATACCTTGAATTTTCATATATATATACTTTTATACGTATTCTTTCAGAGATATTATAATGAGAAATTGGCTGTTTTTTTAAATGGATTTTTTTTTATGAAATCATGAGTTTTTTGAAAATCGTTTTTACTAATGTTATGATATTTTTTAGAATCCTATTTTAATCTCTCAAACCAAGTTAATTCTAGATGGAAAACGATTATTTTTAATTCTGGTAGAAATGGTACTCATAAACTATTTAATTTGAATGAAAAAAAAAACATTGTATGCGTCTTATAATTGCATGATAGCTCACTCAATTTACACGCAGAAGTACTTCTTTTAAAGCTTATTTTGAGAACTATAAAAACCCATTTTCATAATTAACTTAATATTGTTCCTAGAACACTGTAAAATAGCGATTTATTAGGATTTTTATTGATATAATTTTGTTCATTACATGATTTTCGTTAAAATGTATATTTTTGAAGATATTAGCAAAAAACAATGAAAAACGCAAAAAAGAAACAAATTATCAGTAGCCAGTAACTTGAAAAGTTTTTGCTTTTTTAAAAAACATTATTAAACATTTCTCTCTTATAATTAGTTCTTTTACCCACACCCAACGTTATTACACCACTGAAAAGAAATGGCATCCCCCCGGGTAGTGCAAAGGAGTCTAAATTGTTTTCACTTTTGAACTTGAGAGTAAGATGAGCCTATTTCCAAAATTCCAAATGAATTGGAAAACAGTAATAAAAAGTTCAGATCCAAAGCGCTCCATTGAGTAAATATTCCGTACAAAATGCCAACCATATGAATTTTTGACACAATGAAATTTCTAAATAATTTTTTTGTATTGTGACTTAGTATAGTAAGGCAAAACGACTGCAAATTGAATATTTTTGAGCGCAATCACTTATGGCTCGTCTCCTTTGCACGAATTCGTACGGCGAATTTGTTCGCAAAGTGCGCAGACAAAATTATTGCAAGCAAAAGCAATCCACGCGCACGTTGAGAACACGATTCGTCGTGCGCGTCAGACGCATGCGCAGACTGTCAAACGCATATGTTATATTATTTGCATCTTATATTATTTTAATTATGGCACATCTCAGCTGCTTTTCGACAATAAAAATGTAGACATTACATTTTCTTTATTTTTAATCATGAATTTATTATATTTTAATATCGCCCTAGCCTATAAGTGAATAGAAATGTTTGGCAAATGAAAGTTGTCATTTGTTTTTAATGTCAAACCATGCCTTAAATATTTTAAAGGTCAAACAATAATAAGCTTTTTTTGTATTTTTTTCATTTATTTCTACAATCTAACTATATTTCTATGAATCAAAACATTCTAGAAAATTTCCCGAACAAACTTCAGGAAGATTCATGAAAATCCGAATTATAGTTTAGGAGGATTAATAAAACTTACATTGTTACAGAAGAATTTTATATATAAGATTAAATGGTAGAGTCTTGGATTTGTGTATATTTTGTAGAGTTTTGAACAAGAATCCAAAAGTAATAAAAAACAAGAAAAGTTTTTTAATAAACTATTTCTTTATTTATTTACTGTCGACGTTTTGGAACTAGGTACGTTTCATCTTCAGGACATCTGTCAAGAAACATGATCCTTATGAGATTTAAGCAAACAATATGTTTAAGAAAAGAAAATGGATTTTTCTTAAATAATAAATTAATTGAAAAAAATAATAATGTACAGAAATATGATAATATGATCAAAATGAAAATGATAAAAATAATTGAGTGGATTATCTAACAGGATATTAAAAATGATAATTTTTTTTTTGAAAGTTATGGATTTTTTTTTTAAGAAAAGGTTAATGACAAAATTCAATTAATTACATGTATGTTTGATTATACGTTAGTACTTTTTCACTAAACAAGATTTTAACAAACAATGAAATTATGAGTTATTTTTCAGCCGAATAAGTAAATTTTGTAAATCAAAATTACTATAAGTTTTGTCTTTTTTTAAATTATTATTTGAAAACACAAACAATATTATTCTCTCGATGTTATCAGATCGGCTGTTGTAAACGAACTAACTAAATATCTGAGTCATACGTAAATACGTGTAAACCCTTGAGAACTGTGAGATTGTATGTGTGTGTTTTTATATGTTAGGATGTGAATACTGAAATTATTTATATTAAATGGAAGTCGATATTAATTGTTTAACAAAAAATTCAAATATAAATCATGTAACAGGTTGTGATTTGATCTAATGTTGATACTAATAGAAACATTCATAAGAATAAGACAACTTTCCGCAAATAATCTCCTAACGATGCAACTTTTATGATATAAGATCTTTGGAGTAAAATTAAACGAGTGGGCGTTTTCAATAGAGTGCTGTACTAGGGTACTTTTGAATTTTTTTTTGTTTATGGTGGACCACACTTAGTTCATGTTGTCTCATTCTTTTGTGTACATATTGCGCGGTTTGTCCAATATATTAGAAAGCACAGTCGTTACAAGAAACAGAATATACAACATAAGTATTGAAATTGGATGGGGTAGAGGATTAAATGGGCGTGAAATTTTTTTTGAAGTAGTGTAAGGTGTAGTATCAAGATACTAAAACGTTTTCATCTAAAAGAATTTTGGCAAAATAATAATATAAATCTTCAACGTATGGAATGCTGCAGTGAATAAAATCGGTGTTTTTGATGTTGGTAGTGGTGTTGGGAGAATTAATTTGTGTTTTTATAAAAGTTCGTATCGTTTGAATAATCAAATGAATAAGATTTTTTGGGTAACCATTTTGAATTAGAGTTATTCTTACCAGGGATAAATTTTGTGGATGGAAAGTTTGGTGAGACAACAAAATAGCATGGTCTGTAAGGGAAATAATAGTGTTTATTTTATAGTTTCTGGGACAGTATGAGGAAAAGTGTAAGTATCTACCTGACCATGTAGTTTTTCTATACCAATTTGTTCGAATGATGTTGTTAGTATTGTAAACGGATACATCCAAGAAATTAAGTCTGTTGTAATTTTGTAGTTCATGTGTGAAAGTTATATTATTGTTAAAGTTATTGAAAAGATCTAGTATTGTGTTTATATGATTTTTGTTATTGATAAAAAAGTGTCATCTACATATCTAATATAAAAGTTAATCTGCAATTTTAAAGTTGAGAAAACGGAAATTTCTAGGGTCTGTAAAACTAAGTCTATAATTCTGGGAGATAAGGAACATTCCATAGATGCGCCTTTAATTTGAGAATAAAAGTTGTCTGCGTGGTTAGGGTTATGAAAAATGGAAGCAGAATTTACTTTGGAACAAAAATCTTAAGGCTTTTTTTATATCTAATGGTGTCCATACTCTAAATTTTTAACTATGCAGAAATACTACGTATCAAATATAATGAGATTTTTTTCAATATGGTTTAAGAAATGTGTAATTTCTTTGCAGTTTTCACTGATTTTTGGACAATACTTCTAAAATGCGCTAAAGATTTAACATTTAAACAACAAACTGATACTTTGAATATAACGGGAAAGCATGGATGAATACAATTCGACTCTTACAATATCAATAAAGAGAAGTTTACGTCGCAATATTGGATATTGTAATTGATGAAAAATTAAATTAAATTAAAATTTAAAAAATCCAATATGAAATACGAGTATTATGATTGAAATTGGAAATCTATTTTTTTTTAGCTCTCTTGGCATGATTTGCTCAATAGAATATATCGCATAATTAATAAGTAAAATGTGTTAAAAATCAAATATTATAATTGCACATACGTTAAAAATAATTGAAATTTTAAGCATATTTAATTATAATCAATCCGCGAATCGCCTCGATTTTGTAAATAAATTTAAAATGAATATATTTTATAAGATTTAGATTATATCTAATTATTTGAGTACTAAAACCAGAATAATTAAAAAATAATTTTTAAAAAATATGCAAATATTTATATAATTTTAAAGATAATCTGTTAAAACAGTTAAAATTAATAGGGGGGGGCGCTAGAAAAAAAAGTTGCATGCGGGCGCTAAGGGCCCCAGGACCGACCCTGTATATATATATATATATATTGAATGGTAGAGTCTTGGATTTGTGTATATTTTGTAGAGTTTCGAACAAGAATCCAAAAATAATACAAAATAAAAAACAAGAACAGTTTTTAATAAACAATTTCTTTATTTAATTATTTGTTTACTGTCAACGTTTCGGAACTAGGTACGTTCCATCTTCAGGACATCTGTCAAGAAACATGATCTTGATGAGATTTAAGCAAACAATATGTTTAGGAATAGAAAATAGATTTTTTTTAAATAATAAATTAATTGTAACAAGTAATAATGTACAGAAATATGATAATATGATCAAAAAGAAAATGATAAAAATAAATGAGTGGATTATCAGAACAGGATATTAAAAATGATAGAAATTTTTTGAAAGTTATGGAAAATTTTTTTAAGAAAGGATTAATGATAAAATTGAATTAATTACCTGTATGTTTGAATATACGTTAGCACTTTTTCACTAAACAAGAATTTTTGACAAAAAATGAATTTGTGAGTTATTTTTCCGCCGAATAGTTAACTTTTGTAAATCAAAATTACTAAAAGTGTTGTCTTTTTTTAAATTATTATTTGAAAACAAATAATATTGTATTCGATGTTATATGTGTGTGTTTTTTCATGTTAGGGTGTAAATACTTAAATTATTGAACTTAAAAGGAAGTCGATATTAATTGTTTGTCAAAAAGTGTAAAAAATTTAAATATAAATCATGTAATAGGTTGTGATCTGATCTAATGTTGACACTGTTAGAAACATTCATGAGAATAAGACAACTTTCCGCGAATAACCTCCTAAAGATGCAACTTTCATGATATAAAATCTTTGGAGTGAAATTAAATGAATGGGCGTTTTCTATAGAGTGTTGTACTAGGGTACTTTTGAAATTTTTTTGTTTATGGTGGACCACACTTAGTTCATGTTGTCTCATTCTCTTGTGTACATATTGGGAGGTTTGTCCAATATATTGAAAAGCACAGTCATTACAAGAAACAGAATATACTACATTAGTATTGAAATTGGATGGGGTAGGGGATTTAATGTTCGTAAAGAATTGGTTGAAGGAGTGTAAGTTACATTCCAGAAAATGTTAAATATATTCTAGCATTAGGTCCAAAATTTGCATACTCTCCTCTTTTAACAGAAGATCCCACACAACGTATTTCTAGAATAGCTTTTAAATTAATCAATGATCTGAAAAACAAAAAACTAATTTCTGAGAATTTTGCTTTTAACCTAAAAATACAACACCCTATCTCCCCTAAGATGTACTGTCTTCCAAAAATACACAAACCTGAATGCTCTTTCAGACCGATTGTCTCCTACATTGGCTCTCCTTTTTACAATATTTCGAAACTCATTTCTGATGTCCTAAAAAATGTTACAATCAATTCTCCCTATTATGTCAAGAACTCGTACCAATTTGTGAATTTAATTAATAACCGCAACATCCCTGAAAATCACTTATTTCCAAGCTTAGATGTAGTGAACCGTTTTACATGTGTCCCACATGAATTAATCCTAAACTCAATCGATAAACGTTGGCACACAATTTGTAACTTTACTGACTTTCCGAAAACAGTCTTAACTCATATTATCAACACTATTTTAAATTACTCCTATTTCCATTGCCAAGACAACTTTATTCTCAAATTAAAGGCGCAGCTATGGGATGTCCCTTATCTCCCGGAATCATCGACTTAGTTTTACAAACACTAGAAATTTCCGTTTTCTCAACTTTAAAATTTCCAATTACCTTTAAAATTAGATATGTAGATGACACTTTTTTTATCATTAACAAAAATCATATAAACACAGTACTAGATCTCTTCAATAACTTTAATAATAATATAATTTTCACACATGAACTACAAAATAACAACAGGCTTCATTTCTTGGATGTATCCGTTTACAACACTAATAACTTTATTCGAACAAATAGAAAAACTACATGGTCGGGTAAATACTTACACTATTCCTCATACTGTCCCAGAAACTATAAGATAAACACTATTATTTCGCTTACAGACCATGCTATTTTGTTGTCTCACCAAACTTTCCATCCACAAAATTTATCCCTAGTAAAAATAACTCTAATTGAAAATGGTTACCCAAAAAATCTCATTCATTCAGTTATTCAAAAAAGACTAACTTTTTTTAAAAGACAAATTAATTCTCCCAATACCAGTACCAACATCAAAAACACCAATCTTATTTACTGCAGCATACCATACGTTGAAGATTTATATTATTATTTTGCCAAAATTTTGTTAGAAGAAAACATTTTAGTATCAGACTCATCCTTACACTCCTTCAACCAATTCTTTACGAACATTAAATCCCCTACCCCATCCAATTTCAATACTAATGTAGTATATTCTGTTTCTTGTAATGACTGTGCTTTTCAATATATTGGACAAACCTCCCAATATGTACACAAGAGAATGAGACAACATGAACTAAGTGTGGTCCACCATAAACAAAAAATTTCAAAAGTACCCTAGTACAACACTCTATAGAAAACGCCCATTCATTTAATTTCACTCGAAAGATTTTATATCATGAAAGTTGCATCTTTAGGAGGTTATTCGCGGAGAGTTGTCTTATTCTCATGAATGTTTCGAACAGTGTCAACATTAGATCAGATCACAACCTATTACATGATTCATATTAAAATTTTTCACACTTTTTGACAAACAATTAATATCGACTTCCTTTTAAGTTCAATAATTTAAGTATTTACACCCTAACATGAAAAAACACACACATACAATCTCACAGTTCTCGTTTCAAGTGTTTACACGTGTTACATATGAACCAGCAAATACAATTAGTTCGTTTCCAAAAGCCAATAGTATAACATCGAATACAATATTATTTGTTTTCAAATAATAATTTTAAAAAAAGACAACACTTTTAGTAATTTTGATTTACAAAAGTTAACTATTCGGCGGAAAAATAACTCACAAATTCATTTTTTGTCAAAAATTCTTGTTTAGTGAAAAAGTGCTAACGTATATTCAAACATACAGGTAATTAATTCAATTTTATCATTAATCCTTTCTTAAAAAAATTTTCCATAACTTTCAAAAAATTTCTATCATTTTTAATATCCTGTTCTGATAATCCACTCATTTATTTTTATCATTTTCTTTTTGATCATATTATCATATTTCTGTACATTATTACTTGTTACAATTAATTTATTATTTAAGAAAAATCTATTTTCTATTCCTAAACATATTGTTTGCTTAAATCTCATCAAGATCATGTTTCTTGACAGATGTCCTGAAGATGGAACGTACCTAGTTCCAAAACGTTGACAGTAAACAAATAATTAAATAAAGAAATTGTTTATTAAAAACTTTTCTTGTTTTTTATTTTGTATTATTTTTGGATTCTTGTTCGAAACTCTACAAAATATATATATATATATATATATATATATATATATATATATGTTGAAAATGTTTAAATTTGATGTTGAAATGTATGATTGATTTCTTGGAGGGCGTAACATCAAGTAAAGAAAAAAAAGAGTGAAGTAAAGATTTTTTTCACAACATCTTTATTTTTCCATACGTTTCGACGTAAAATTCTACGTCATCTTCAGTGGTTCTACAATTTAAAAAACAGAACGTAACGTTACAATTTGAATATACATAAGCAATAGTAAAAAGAAAAGTTTTAACTAAAGAGAATTGCAAAAAACATTACTTAATTGAATTATTTATATTATCACTAACACATATTAATATAACTTGTAAAAATTAATAATTATAGACAAGCACTAACTGTCAGTAATTTCTTTTTTTAATAAAAAGAATAAAAGATAAAAAGTGATTAATAAATAAAATATTATACGTAATACACTTGTATCCGAGGCCAGTGCCAAACAGAATAATATGTTTGTAAGTGTCCGAGATGTGAAGTCAAAATTTTAGAAAAAACAAACACATGTGCTGGTTTTTGACCCAACGTCTTGGCGCGCTAAGCAAGTGTGCGTGATAGTGTTGTGCAACCGTGGTGTTAGGTATTCGATATAAATTGGGAAACATTATTTAGAACAAATTGGTAATTTTCGCAAATGAAGCTAGTGTCTGTGCGTTTATTTAAACAATAATTTCTATTCAAGAAATTATAGGCCGATTCTGAAAAGCGCATTTGTGAGACTTTCGATTCGTGATGAAGAACCTTTGCGTTATAAAAATTGAACACACAGAACATTTAAAACTAAATAACCATACTTTCAATTTTTATGACGCAAAGGTTCTTCATCACGAATCAAAAGTCTCACAAAGGCGCTTTTCAGAATCGGCCTATATATTCTTGAATAGAAATTATTGTTTAAATAAACGCACAGACACTAGCTTCATTTGCGAAAATTACCAATTTGTTCTAAATAATGTTTCCCAATTCATATCGAATACTTAACACCACGATTGCACAACACTATCACGCACACTTGCTTAGCGCGCCAAGACGTTGGGTCAAAAACCAGCACATGTGTTTGTTTTTCTAAAATTTTGACTTCACATCTCGGACACTTACAAACATATTAATCTGTTTGGCACTGGCCTCGGATGCAAGTGTATTACGTATAATGTTTTATTTATTAATCACTTTTTATCTTTTATCCTTTTTATTAAAAAAAGAAATTACTGACAGTTAGTGCTTGTCTATAATTATTAATTTTTACAAGTTATATTAATATGTGTTAGTGATAATATAAATAATTCAAGTAAGTAATGTTTTTTGCAATTCTCTTTAGTTAAAACTTTTCTTTTTACTATTGCTTATGTATATTCAAATTGTAACGTTACTTTCTGTTTTTTAAATTGTAGAACCACTGAAGATGACGTAGAATTTTTGCACCCTTTTGTATGCATCTGAAAGGTACCCAAATGTAGCAATTAGCTGCTGTTAAATATATGAGAAAGTTGAAGGCATTTGTACAGAATTCGATACACCTATATAAAGTTGCTAAAAAAGTCGATGATTTATCAGAACGTGATTCAAATAAAAAAGAAGAAAAAAGAACAGTGAATGGGCATTTGCGGAATCCTGCTTTAACACTGCAGCAAGGACGAGCAAAATTAATGGCAAAATGTTTAGAAATATCTACAAAACTATCTGAACCTTTCTTCGTATTCATGATCTGAAATGGCGCAACACAATGGAGAAGCCCCTGACGACTGAAAACCGTGCGCTCCTTTTCCGCTTGGGCACATGAAAATATTGATAGAGATTTTGAAAATGTCATTTTTACTGATGAATGTTCTATATGAGCCCGTACTGCCCTCATCGAGCCGTTAAATTAAAATACGAGCCGTCGGACTAAAATAATCCGTTAAATTAGTAAAAAGCAGGCGTCGGAGATGCCAGGCAATTGTCGACTCCGGTGGTGACTGGACACATATTGACTAAAATTGCATCCTTGCTTTTAACGTATACAATGCATATATAAATATTAAAGTTTCATAAAATGATTATTTTTATAAATTAACCCGACCACGCTCTTACTTGACCGACTGTATATATATATATATATATATATATATATATATATATATATAACATACATATATACACATATACATACATACATATATCGGGGCTGAGGAGAAACTGCTACCGAGCGCGTCTCCACGTGTGGATTGGAGAAAGCCCTCCCTGTTCTTGGCTCGCAATGCCTGCTTAGCGGTTAGGAACATAGGGTAGGAGTAAAATAAAATAGCTCCCGTGTACAAAACTCCCCTACATGTAGGTAGGGTTGGTCACTCCACTTGACCATGCAAAGCGAAAGAACGTCAATGAATATGGAGAACAATAAAGTAGAATCGTTTACAGTACAGAGGAGGGATACCTCAGTACCGGCGGCCGAGGGTTTGTGAACGGGCCCGAAGTCGTCGTCATCATGCGACCGTTTGGACAGCGTAGTGAACCCCATGGCTTCGCTGCCAAAAATGCTACTGGGAGTATAAAAAAGAGCGTGGAAAATCAAAGGATGGAGGCATTGAAACGCCTCGAAACACTTCTAACTGACCTCCACAAGATGATTAAGTCGAAATCCAACATTCCCATGGAGATTAAGACAAAAACAAGTAGTGTTGCAACTGGCATGACGCGTTTTCTCGACCTTGATAATCGATGGTTAGAGAACCTACGGCATCCCACGCCAGAGAAAAACAGCCAAACTGTTGCGGTAATTGAAGAAGCGAAAAACACCGAAGCCGAAGTCGACGATGAATCCGTCGCAGAAAAAGTAAATAGAATTTTGAGCACTGGAAAGAGAAAGGACTGGAACTCTCCAGACACGACGTACGGCCAGGTCGTAAAAAGAAAGACCAAATCAAGTGCACCAAAGATTGTGGCAGATCAGAAAGCGAGGTGACTCATTGGCATAAGGTTCAATCAAAAAAAGAAAAAAGAAGGCTAGGCAAAGAGCAGCTTGTAAAACAGCAGCCAAAAGAGCGCCGGCCGGAACCTAAGAAGAAGAAAACGCGGAAATTTCTCAAACCAGACGTAGTTCTAATTCGAACAGCAGAGAAGGCAAAGTATGCCGAGATACTACGTCGACAAAAACAGGACATTCCTGACGAGCAGGTCCGAACGATGGTAGATAAGATTAACAAGACCAAGACCGGAGACATGTTGCTTACAATCTCGAGAAAGTGTGTAGATAAAGGCCAAGGACTGCAACAGGCAATTGCGAGCATCCTTAAAGATGACGCCAAAGTGTTTTGCAAAGGGCCACAACAAATAATCGAAATCAGAGACATCGATGACGATACAACTAAGGTCGACATTCAGACTGCTCTAAAAAATGCACTTGGAGAAGCTAGTGAAACACCGGCGGATGCAATCAAGTTACGTAAAGCCTACAGAGGCACCCAGGTTGCTACAGTAACGTTACCAGCAGCCACGGCGCAGAAACTGCTTGAAGGAAACAGCAAAATCCAAATTGGCTGGGTTAACTGCCGTATAAAAACAACCAATAGGCCAACCAAGTGTTACAAATGTTGGCTTTTCGGGCATCACGGATTTCAGTGCAGAACGTTCCAACCTTTGCATTAGGTGCGGACAAGAAAGACACAAGATCGCCAGTTGTCCAAACCCAGCAAAATGTGCACTATGCGCTGAACACCGAAGCGCAGAGGATGCTGCCCACCATGCAGGAACTTACATATGTCCTGTATGTAAAGAGGCACTCGAGAAGGCATCAATTAAAAAATCATGAAAATATTGCAGCTAAATTTAAATCATTGTGAAGCTGCACATGATCTGCTTATGCAGACAGTACGAGAGCTGAAGCTTGATCTTATGCAACTAGCAAGGATGATTATAGACCTCACTTTTGTCAGCACTAGTCTCGTCAGAGGTAACTGTAACTGGAAGGTGATGAATATGTACACAGCCAGCGACCACAACGCAATACTTTAGAAAATATCGTCCAAACAGGATCTTGAAAGACCTATCAAGCAAGTTAACTGCGCTGGTTGGAAAACAAAATCTTTTGACCGAGATGCATTGCTAGTAGCCCTTTACGTTAGCCCGATCAACACTGGATGCGCGAAAGAAAGGACCAAAACCCTGATGAAAAAAATGACACAGGCTTGTGATGCCAGTATGCCGCAAAAGGGTGGCATAAATTTAAGACCTGCCGTCTATTGGTGGAATGATAACATCAGTGTCCTTCGTAAAGAATGCTACAAAAAAAGAAGAATAGCACAGCGTGGCTATAAGCGACCTAACAGCGAGAAACTAATCGCAGAGTACAAAAAATCTGGTCGAGAATTGAATAGGGCCATCAAAGAAAGTAAACAAAAATGCTAGAAAGATCTCATTTGAATATATTTAATTGAATAGTTTTAGTATTGAATATTATTTAATTATGATTAAATTGTAGTAAGTAGTTTTGTTAACTTCCCGAAGGAGAAGTTTATGTTTTCATAAAAAAATCCGATTCGCTAATTTTATGTTTTTTCGACGTTTCAAGCCATTCTGAATCGACGGAGACCAAA
The DNA here is from genome assembly GCF_003426905.1 of Ctenocephalides felis. Taxonomy (NCBI): domain Eukaryota; kingdom Metazoa; phylum Arthropoda; class Insecta; order Siphonaptera; family Pulicidae; genus Ctenocephalides; species Ctenocephalides felis. Next base: position 118,085,321 of record NW_020538040.1, read on the forward strand.
TTTGGAAAAAGTATGTGTGTGTGTGTGTGCGTGCGCGTGTGTGTGTGCGTGTGTGTGAACAGATTTTTTGCCGTAAATCGACGTTTACTCGAAAACGGCTGGGCCGATTTCAAAAATTTAAAAGCCATTCGATGTATCTCGACGAGGACTATTGTTTGTCAGATTTGTGCGACGATCGGCAAAGCCGTTTCTTTATAAATCGCACAAACGAGGTGGACAAAGACGTTTGGGGTAGGCCTTACAAGGTGGTCATGACACTGCTGAAAAAGTAACAGGTGCAGTCGCCTACGTGTCTTCATTTTCTTCGGAAAGTTGAAACTGCGCTGTTTCCACAGCAACGCAGTTTCAGCTACCAGTTGGCATCAACTAAACTGAATGGCATCCCACTAGTCACTAAAGATGTGTTAATGGAGGCATGTAACCTTATAGGAAATAATAAAGCGCCAGGATTAGATGGTATTCCTAACATTACACTTAAGACCATTATTAAGACAGCGCCGTCGTTATTTCTAGACGTTTACAACACATGCCTGAAAGAAAGGACTTTTCCCAGTAAGTGAAAGCAACAACAGCTTGTACTTCTCCCTAAGAAAAATAAGCCGCCAGAAGAGCCGTCATCTTACCGTCCGCTCTGCATGCTAGATACGGCTGGTAAGATATTGGAACGAATAATTTACCAAAGAATTGAGGCAGTCGTTGACCCACTTCTGGCGGACGACCAGTATGGATTCCGGAAAAGACGATCAACCCTGGACGCAATAATGCTAGTTGTTGATACTGCCAAAAAGCAATCGAAGGAACAAGATGGAAGGGAGGTAAAAAGAGTACTGTCTTGTGGCCACACTAGACATCAGGAACGCTTTCAACTGCGCAAATTGGAACTGCATAATGCAAGCTCTTGAAGAAAAGAATGTACCGGGTTACATATGTTCTAAGCAGCATGTAAAACAAGTAAGTGACAAGGCATCAGTAGTGAGTTCTTGTCTTGCACGATTGATGCCTAACATCGGCGGACCAAAGCAGAGCAAAGACTCACACTTTTATCAGTAGTTGCGTCAGTGCTCACTTATGGAATACCTATTTGAGCAGACGCACTAGAGGTCGAAGAATCATGGAGGAAAGCTGGTCCTGTATACCGCTTGAGTGCATTACGAGTAGTATGCGGCTTCCGCACAATATCTGAGGAAGCGGTATGTGTCATTGCCGAGACTCTGCTTCTTAGAGTCTTAGCTGAGGAAAGAAAAAATCTTTACCAACGCAAGAGGTCAACGACACTAAGCGCTGATGATCTCAGAACCGAAGAACGTCAAAACAGCATAAGACGATGGCAATTACAGTGGGACGCCGCAGAAAAGAGTAGATGGACGCACCGTCTTATACCTAATATGAACGTTTGGCTGAACCGGAGACATGGAGAGGTCAATTATTATTTAACGCAGATGCTGTCTGGTCACGGTTGCTTTCGGGCTTATCTTCACCGATTTAAGCACGATGGATTTCCTGAATTTCCAGCTTGCCAAGGATTTAATTAAGATGCGGATCATGTTTTCTCTGTGTGTCTACGCTTCAGTGCACAGCGGAATAAACTGGAAAGATTTTTAAAACAAAGGATTCAACCAGAAACACTGATTAAATCAATGCTTTCATCAGAAGATGCTTGGAACGCCAGTAGTTCATATGTTACAGAAGTCATCATAACACTATTTTTCATTGAGAGAGAAAGAGCAAATGAAAGATGTATGACATCTTAGCTACAATTAGAAAAAGCTGTTGCTAGATCCTTCCCCGCGAAGTAATGTCTAACGGCGGTTGCCGTGGGTGTTACAAGGCCTGGGAAAAGCGGAGGTTTTAGTCGGTATTAACATTGTTGAGTCCGACATATCCAGACAATTCCGCGTCTGTTGAATACGTAAACGTATTTCCTTCGCTATACAAAAAAAAACATACATACATATATACATATATATACAAGCATATACATATACACATATATGCTGTTAAGGTTGTGCGTTCAGCGATGGAGGTAATTTTGATATTTTAAAACACAACACAAGTTTTATAGATTTATTACAGAATATAGATATGTACTTCATTAAAGATTATAATAAGGTTAAGTGTTTCTTTTGACGTCCAGAGAGTGAATGTGAGTTTATGATAGCCATAGAGGTCCTGTGTCCAGCCGGAAATATAGAGTCCATAGAATGTAGAGTGGAACTCGAGAGATGTAGAGTCCATAGAGTAATAAATGTGATAGTATGCACATAGAGGCATAAATGTGACGCTAAGTAGATAAGGGTGTAGGCACATAACACACCTTCCCCCTTCAGGAGAATATAGTTCATTACCAAATTTAGACATTTTTACAATATATTATGAACTATAATCAGAAAACATCATATAGAAACAAAGTACATACTAAAAGAAAAGAACAATTTCACAAAGAATATAGAAATGACACATAAAAAATAGAAATCAATAATATGTTAATACCATAAAAATGATCAAGAAAACGATATTTATGAATTAAAACTTAAAACTAATTATTCCAAAATCAATTCTTAAAACTAGTATAATGTAGAGAGTAAAAATTAGTATAAAATCAATCATTAACAATAGAAACAAGAAAGAAAATGGAATTAAAATCAACACATATAACAATAGAAAATAATATACATTTTAAATAAAATTATAATCATTACATAAAAGGTTTTATCCTATTTACACGAACTTTCAAAAATTTCTTTCCACAAAGCAGAGTATAATTAACAGACGAGTCCTTAGAAATAATTTCATATCGACCAATCCATGGCATAATTATTTTTTTAGATTTTCTTCTATAAATAGTTTCATTCTTTAATAGAACCAATTCACCAACGTTAAACTCAATTTTCTTTGAATTCTGATCATAGTATTTTTTGGATAGGTGTTTATTTAGGATGAGGTTTTCTCGGAAGATTTGTTTTGCGGATTGAATTTGATGTTTAAGTTCTTTGGCATAACACAGGCCAACAAAAAAAAAAATTTTTCTTTGGTGCCTCAAATGTTAGAGCTGATTCTTATAGTATTTTTTGCGCTGATTTCAAATCTGCAAATCATTATTTTGTATCAGCTCTAGTTTTTGAGATACAAAGAAGTTGCCGAAACCACGGAAAAGAACTTTTCACAGTGTCAACTAATGTCCCAACTAAGGCCGAATGGGTCTTGTAAGTTTGTATGTACGAGTAGGCATATCTCATTAAAATAACATTCGGAATTGTATTACTCTTTTGTACTTTTGTTCCATATATTAGGTACGCAACTAAGTTCTCGCTGTTTGTCAGTATATGGCTCTATCAGTAAGGGTTGGTCGATTTTGACAAATCCAAAACGTCTTGAAGCAAGCTTAGAGTAAGTAAACAAACTGCTGCGACACATAATTGATTTCGTTTTTGCATTATATACTTCTGGTTAAGTGAATATGTCCAATTTTATGCCAAACAATCGTTATTTGCGAGGAGTGTTGATTTTCGTCTTCCATTCAAAAAAAAAAACGGGAACTCAAGTGCATCGAGACCTACGAAAATGTTGCTCTGAGCGCAACAACATGCCGTGAAGGGTTTTGTCGCTTCAAAAATGGTGATTTTGATGTTGACGACCACCCTCGTAAAGGAAGGCCAAAACCTTCAAAAACGTTAAATTGAAAGCCTTGTTCAAAGAGGATTTGTGCCAAACTCAAGAAGATCTTGCTTTAGAATCAGGAGTTACCCATCAAGCCATTTCCAAGCTATTGCATGCGTCGGGGATGATTTAGAAGCAAGAAACTTTGGTTCCTTGTGAGTTGAAGCCAAGAGACGTCGAGCGTCGTTTTTTCGCCTGTAAAGAAGAAGCGAGAAGAGAAGAGGTTCTTTATCACATCGTGACAGGTGATAAAAAATGAATACACCACAGCAATCCAAAGAGGAGAAAATCGCGGTTTGGCCGAATATTCACTGCGAAGATTATGCTCTACATATGGTGGAACCAGGTCGGTGTTATTTGTTACGAGCTGTTGAAACCGAGTGAAACCATCACTGGAAAACTGTATCGAACTCAATTGATGCAATTGTTTTATAATAGAGCTACATTTCCATCAAAAAAACAGCGAGAACTTAGGTGCGCACCTAATATCGTAAAATATATCATATATATCGTATCTTGAAAACTAAAGCTCACAGAAAAAAAACCAATGTCATTTTTGAAATCAGCGACCCAAATATACTTAAAAACAGTATTAAAATCGTTTGCACCATTTTCTTTGTTGACCTGTCATCGTCATATGTATATTGGTGATCAGGAACTTTGTGGAGAGAGGATGGAACTTCAGGCTTATATCCAAAAATAAGTGTGAATGGACTAAAACCAGTGGCTGAATGTGGAGTGGTGTTAAAAGTAAAAATAGCATAAGGCAGCCAATTATCCCAGTCGGACTGATCAGGTTTATCAAAAATTTTTATATATTCGATTAACGTACGATGGGATCGTTCCAATGCGCTATTAGATTGCGGATGGTACGCAGTGGTTTATATTTTAGAAATTTTAAGTATCTTACATGTACTTTTGGACAAAGCACTAAGAAAGTTAGGGCCCTGGTCGGTTAATAATTTTGTTGGCATGCCATAATTACAGACAATGTCTTCTACAAAAACTCTAGCGATAGTCTGGACATCCTGACTTTTAATAGCAATTGCTCTACTAAACTTGGTTAACAAATCCTGAAATGTTAGTTTATACTTGTTAAACCTAGAAGTCTCCGTTAATGGCCCTACTATATCGAAGGAACATTTTTCGAAAGGCTTAGAAGGAGTATCTGTAATGGCTATGGGATGTTTATTCAAGTGATAACTTTTATTGCGTTGACATAAGTCACAATTTTATATAAATTTTTGAAGATCGCGTCGACGTTTAGGCCAGTTATATTTAACGAGAATTCTTTTTAAAGTACGTTTAAAACCTTGATGCCCACCCAGTGGCTTACTGTGATATTCATTAAGTAATTCAAGTTTGTTGTCATCTGTTAATATATGTTCAAGAGGATAATTGTAAATGAAAATGGTAATGTCATGATTTTTAAAAATATTTCGTAGCATGGAACGTACTTCTGTCCAGTCTAAGTTGTCAGCCTCGTTAATGAGAATTGGTAGTGATAGTTCCTTTACATTTAATTGTAAGCATAAGTCTTTTAACTTAGTGGTGAATGAGATATCAAAATTAGTTAAGTCGTTTTCAGTATTTCTTGTAATCAAATAAAATATAAAAATATCTTTATCTTTAACATATGCTATATCTCCTTCCACTTTATTTTGAGCAATTAATTCATTTGTTCTATTATATTTACTTTGGATTTTTGAAAATAAAATATGGGAGCTTAGGAAATTTTTTGGGGTATCGATGCAAATGGAGCTTTTGCCAGAAATAAAATTATCGTTATTTCCTTCAATTATATTATTTGTGATTATTTTAAAAGAAAGTGTTTCACTAAAATTATTAATATCATCAGTAATTACATTATAAATACGATTCAACGCATCTGCGTTAGTATTGCTACTCCCTTTTTTGTAAACGATTTCATAATTAAATTTCTCAAGTTTAATTCGGCAACGCATTGAACGCGAGTCTGGATCTTTTAAAATTAAACAACCATGTGAGAGGCTTATGATCTGTAACGATTGTAAACTTCACGCCGAAAATATAAGGTCTAAAGTGGCGTACAACGCATACAATTGCAAGTAACTCTTTTTCAATAGTAGAATAATTTAATTCAGCCTTATTTAAAGTTTGACTGGCATATGCGACGGGCAACTCCTTGCCAATCTCACCCTAGGAGAGAATAGCACCTAAAGCTTTGCCTGAAGCATCAGTAGTTAAATTAAATTGTTTAAGTTTGGATAAATAAGAATTGGTGCTGTAATCAAAGCAGATTTCAAATTTTCAAATGCAAGTTGTTCTTGCGAGGTCCAATTAAATGTAACATATTTTTTTAATAGATTACTAAGGGGTTTGGAAATTTTAGAAAAGTTGTTAATAAAACGCCTATAGTAACCCGCAAGGCCTAGGAAAGATATAATATTTTTAGATTTTTTTGGAATAGGAAAATTTGAAACTGCGTCTATTTTGGAGGGGTCAGGTTTCATTTCCTCGGGAGTGATTATATGTCCTAAATAGTATACTTCTTTACAGTAGAAATTACATTTGTTTGGCAGTAACCGTAAGTTATTTTGTCTAAGTCTTTCCAGAATTTCACAAAGTCTATCGTCATGATCTTTTAAAGTAAGTGAATATATCACAATATCATCAAGATAAACAAAACATTTTACACTTTGTAGCCCGGTTAATACAGAGTTCATTAAGCGTAGCCGGTGCATTTTTCAAACCGTACGGCATATGTTTGAATTCGAAATGGCTAGAAGGTGTGTAAAAAACTGTTTTTGATTTATCCTCTGCACTCATTGGGATCTGATAAAACCCTGAGGCAAGGTCTAAAGTAGAGAAATATTTTGAATTACCTAGCTGATCTAAAATTTCCGTTATATTTGATAAAGGAAAGGAATCGCCAATAGTTGAATTGTTTAATTTTCGATAATCAACAACCAATCACCACCTTTGGTCATTATTATCACTTTTCTTGGGAACTAGTAATATAGGAGCATTCCACGGGCTCGTACTATGCTCGATAATGTTATCGTCTAACATCTCTTGCACTTGTCTATCTACTTGCTTTTTATAAACTTCAGAAATACGATACGGCTTTACATTAATGGGTGGAGTCCCCGAAGGAGTATTAATTTTATGGCAAATTGAGGTAGTAAAAGGAAGCCATTGTCTTCATTTATAAAAAAACGTCATTAAATTTAGTACAAATATTTGTAAGGGAATGCAACTCTTCTTTATTTAAATGTCTCTTCTTAACACTATCTAAGATTGACTTAATCCTATCTGAACTTGAATTTTAGCAAATGTTTATGAATTTACGTACACTAATCTTATCTAAAACTATGAGTTCTGGTATCCTATCTACCTTAAACTTAGGAGAATCTAATTTAACTATATGTTTATTTATGTTAATTATATTTACAATGCATTCTAGGTTTACTGGAGAAACTGAAGTATTCGCAATAAAAACCCCATCGCATGTTTCTGACTTTTCTATAACTCCTACCGAATTCGAATTTGTGCTAACTTTCACAATGGTTTCGGATCTGGGTTTTAATTTAATTGATGTATTATATTAAATATTATATTAAATATTATAAACTATTATTGGATTATCTAATTGTAAATTCATTTAAAACACATGACTTGAAAAAAAAACAAGTGCATGTCAGATTGAATTTTACGGTTTATTATAATCGCATGAAAAGCTTTCAAAAGTGTACAGAAAATTAAATAATTGCTTATTTAAACCATTCATAATCGAGACTCTAATGTGCGTTTGTGGAATCAAAAAGATGTCTTACATTTTAATCAAGATATAGAAGCAAAAATGGAATCGGACTGTAAACCAACAGAAATCCCAAAACTATGAAGAACCGTAATTGGATCGAGTAAATTTAGCAAGATTCTTTGCGAAGAAGGCCGGACCAATATGTTTACATCGGAAAAGATCTCGCTGCGTTCAACTTCATCAGTTTCTGACTCAATGCAGGAAGTATTATCATCTAGTAATAATTCATCTACAAGTCTCTCTCATCCACAATTTGATGTATTATCATCTAGTAATAATTCATCTACAAGTCTCTCTCATCCACAATCTGATGTCACGGAACCTCCTAATTCATGGCAAGTAGTCAATTTAAAAAAAAGAAAAACATCATTTGAACCATTAGGAATAGATGTCAAAATTCAAAACAAATTTTCGGCCCTTTCAACAATAGACACAGCTAATGATGACAACTCAGTTAAACCGGCTCCAGTCAGTAAGCCCCCTCCAATATTTATTTACGGAGTTGACGATATTAATGATATGTCAAATCAATTAAATGAAATAATTTCGCACGATCAATATTTTCTGAGAAGTTTAGCTAATAATACATTTAAAATTCTATGTAATTCTGTAGACCATTTTCAAACTTTATCCAGACATCTAAAAGAAACTAATGCTGTATATCATACATATCAATTGAAAGAAGAGAAGGCTTATAGGGTTGTTCTTAGAAATGTACACTTTTCAACAAGCACAGAGTCAATTAAATTAGAACTATTAAAACAGGGTCATGTCGTACGTAATATCCTAAATATTAGACATATAATAACAAAAGAACCTCTTAATATGTTTTTTGTTGATCTGGAACCAAATAGAAATAACAAAAATATTTATAACATTTACAAATTATTCAACTGCATAATACGCGTCGAACCACCGAGAAAGTCTAATAACATTATACAATGCACTCGCTGTCAACTCTTTAATCACACCAAAAAATATTGCAATAGACCATTTGCTTGTCTAAAATGCGGTGACAATCATAATACAAAAGCTTGTACCAAAGATCCGAATGCTCCGGCATGCTGTTATTTTTGCGACGGTGCTCATCCAGCTAATTATCGCAGTTGCTCTTACTTCCAAAAAATTAAAGAACAAAGAAACAAAACTCCAGTAAATCAATCAGTCATAAATTTAAATCCAAATAACCAAAATTTCAAAAATACTAATAATCTAAACAACATTTCTCCGACCTTGAAGCCAACAATTCATGGCTCATCCTATTCAGACATTGCAAAAAACAATTATTCTGCTTCTAATCATTCACCACCAAATCCCAAATCTGATTCTCTAGCTACATTTATTTTAGAATTTAAAAATGTCTTCAATCAGCTTATACAACAGAACACCGTTATAATAAATATGTTATCCACGTTAGTCAATAACATAAACAATGGCAAAAATAATTAAAATTGCTGAATGGAATGCCAACGGTTTATTACCTCACAAAAATGAAGTAGAATGTTTTTTAAAATTAAACTTAATAGATATCTTATTAATCTCAGAATCACACTTCACTGAAAAAAACTACTTCAAAATTTATAACTACACTACTTATGACTCAAATCACCCAAGTGGCAGGGCTCGCGGCGGTTCGGCTATATTAATCAAAAATAATATAAAGCATTTTGTTCTACCTAGTATTTGTGATGATTTTCTACAAGCAACTCAAATTTCTGTTGAAACAAATTTATATAATTTTTGTGTTTCTGCTGTTTATTGTCCACCAAGATTCAAAATTTCTTGTGCTCAGTTTTCTTCATTTTTCTCTCAATTAGGTAATAAATTTATCATTGGTGATGACTTTAATTGTAAACATATTGCCTGGGGTTCTAGAGTGAATACAGCCAAAGGTAAGATACTTCATGCAGCCATAGGGCAAAATAATCTCACCTTTATTTCAATTTGCAGTCCAACATATTGGCCTTCAGACCCTACTAAAGTTCCAGACCTTTTAGATTTTTTATTGTAAAATGTATCGATCATTCAAATCTTAATATTGAATCTAGTTACGATCTCTTTTCAGATCATTCTCCAATACTTGTGACGTTTGGCACATTTCCTACTCCGGCTATCAACAATCATATTCTACACAACAAACTTTCTAACTGGACTCAATTTAAATCCATACTTGATTCAAAATTATTTCTAAAATCTAGGCCTACAAGCGTAATTGATATAGAGAATAAAATAGAATATTTTTCTGAGATTGTACGTGAAACAACCAAGCAGATAACTCCGAATATTATTCCAAGAAATGATAATCTAATAATTCCGCAAGAGATTAAGAAGCTAATTGCACAGAAACGTAGAGCAAGACGTACCTGGCAACATTCTCATCTACCAACGGATAAGACATCCCTTAATCATCTCAATAACACGCTGAGGAAAAAAATGAAAGATTGAAAGAATTGTACATTCAGGTCGTATTTATTGTAGCTAAATAGGTACGATAATTCCATATGGAAACCAATCAAGAACAAAAGTAAACCCCTACTACAAAACCCTCCTCTGAAAATATCTAACCAAAACGGTTTCATTTGGGCAAAAAGCAACGAAGAAAAAGCGGAGGCATTTGCTGATCATCTCAGTAGCATTTTTAAGCCTCGAAATATTTCCCAGAATAATTTAATTAACAATTTCGTAAAACAACGCATTCATCCTACACCGTTAGGACATTTTTCACCAAATGATGTCTTATGTGAAATTAAAAGGATGAAAAATAGATCTTCGACGGGTATGGACAAGATTACTCCAAAAATGTTAAAAGAATTGCCTACAAAAGGTATTTTATATATAACAAATATTTTCAACGCCATTCTTCAATATAATTATTGGCCCACATTTGGAAGACTGCAGAAATTATTATGATCGCTAAACCAAACAAAAACCATCACACTGCTAGTTCATACCGTCCTATCAGTCTTTTATCGATATTATCGAAAATTTTAGAGAGACTTTTGTTGCAGAGATTGTCAGAAGATCATCCGAATGATAGTTGGATTCCTCACCACCAGTTTGGCTTCAGAAAAAATCACTCTACTATTCAACAATGCAACAGAACGGTGTCTCGTATTCTTGAAGCCATAAATAGAAAGAAACACAGCGTAGCCGTATTCTTAGATGTCAGCCAGGCTTTCGATAAGGTTTGGCACTCAGGACTCCTATATAAAATCAAAACAAGTTTTCCAAACTACTTCAATATCTTAAGCTCATATTTGCTTAATAGAAAATTTAGAATCAAAATTAAAAATGTGACTTCGAGCATCAGAAATATAGAATGCGGGGTACCACAGGGCAGTGTGCTAAGCCCTGACTTTATCTTCATTTTACAAACGATATGCCCACAGATGATCTTCTAACCATATGCACTTACGCCGATGACATAGCAATTATTTCATGCGATTCCGACATTAGAACATCAACTTGTCAGTTACAAAATTATTTATCTAGTCTCGAAAAATGGTTTTTAGAATGGAATATCAAAATCAATATCGAAAAATCTCAGCACATAATTGTTTCTCTAAAACATCACAACAGTCCACCTATCATCATGAACAATTCAATAATTCCACTATGCAATTCTGTTAAATATTTAGGTATGCACATTGATTCGAAATTGACATGGAGAACGCACATTGAATATAAAAAGAAACAAATCCAACTGAAAATAAAAGATTTTTACTGGCTTTTTGGGAGGAAATCTGAAATCTCTCTCGATAACAAGGTACTTCTGTACAAAATTATCATAGTGCCCATTTGGACTTATGGAATCGAACTATGGGGTTGCTCATGCAAATCTAACATAAACATTATTCAAAGGTGCCAGAATAAAATTCTGCGTATCCTTACTAATGCGCCTTGGTATATTTCGAATTTTTGCCTACATAAGGATTTGAAAATCTCAACAGTCAACGAAATGATCAAGATTAGAAGTTCATCTTTCAACAATAAATTAATCCAGCATACAAATCCTACAATTTAAGCGATTCGCAGACCGATAAGAAGATTGAGCAAGAAATGGCTTTCCGATCTATCAAACACCTAGCCCAATGTCTGCACGCGTCCTGACGTAGTACGCGGCATACATCATCACGTCATCGTTCATTTATGTTTTTTTTTTGTATTACTGTTTTAATTTGATTTTTATTTTAACTTTTTTCATTTTATATTCAATGTATTGCATTTTTTGTTTTTTTTTTGTTTTTTTTTTTTTGCTCATATCAATTTTGTAAATAAGACATTAAAGTCTTGATTAACAAAAATAAATTGTAACAAAAAAAAAAATTAATACACATATTTATATCATTGCTATATTAGACTCCAATTCCGATAACATTACATTAGAATTGTTAATTAATTTAAGATTTATTAATTTATATTCATTCCGCTGCATATTTCCGTTCGCATTGCCTAACACCTGAACGGTTTGCGCTTTTCTATCAAAAATATCTTATATTTAATTAAACATATTAAGTTCTAATACCAATTAAAATGGCAGAACTTAAAAAACTAATTAAAAGGCGTCAAAATTTCAAATCGTATCTTGAAAGAATGAACAGTGATATTTGGGAAGAACATTCATCGGAAATGCTTAAGGGTCTAAAAATTATGTTTGATAACAGATTCGCGGAGTATGAAAAAGTTAGGGCAGCCACCCACGATTCGCTTGATGAGCAGGATAAAGACATTTTAATTGATAATCTTTATCTTAAACTAACTATTATATTTACACATCACATGGACAATTCAAATAGTAAAGAAAATAATAGTAAAAATTGCATTAATTCTGCTATAAAACTACCGAATATTGAAATTCCAATTTTTGATGGAAAATATAACAATTGGATCAGTTTTAGAGATTTATTTATATCCACAATCCACAAAAATGTTAATTTGTCGGATGTTGAAAAACTGTACTATTTGAAATGTCATGTGTCTGGCGAAGTTGCAGCTGTAATTAATAATATAGCCCTCACTGATAATAATTACTCCGAGGCATGGGATTTATTATCGGCAAAGTTTGAGAACACGTGTATAATTGCCTATTCGCATTTACAAAAGATCATGGATATTCCAACGTGTTGGAAAGGTACATACAAAGTATTGAAATATTTTTTGAATATTGCGCAGCAGAATCTAAATTCTCTTAAAGCATTGGGCATAAAAGTTGAAAATTGGGACTTTTTAATGGCCTTTTTATTATTGAATAAATTAGATTCAGAAACTAAAATAAAGTTTAATACCGTTCGAGCACAAAAGGAAATGCCAACTATATCGGAGTTATTTAAATTTTTAGAAAATCGTTGTTTGGCTCTAGAGCTTTCAAATAAGCTGGACACAGAACCGGACAATTATATCAAGCGTAAGACTTTAGTTACGGTTTCAAATATTCAGACAGTTTGTAAAATTTGTTCAGCCGCACTTAATATTTCCGAATGTACGAAATTCATTAAGATGGAAGTACCAAAGAGACTAGACTTAATTCGCGATAATAACGGGTGCAATAAATGTTTGGGTGACGGACATACAATCCGATTATGCAGATCAAAACATAATTGCAAAATGTGTTATAAATCGCACAACACCTTATTGCACTTACAAGCAGAACAAATTTTACAAACTGAACCTACTAACACTATACAAATTTCCGAAACGTGCTCTAAAGCTTTACCTGCCTCACAGGTTTTACATGCAACATTATCAAACACGTGCGCATTTTCACCGCAGTAATGCGCACGTGTTTGATAATGTTGCATGTAAAACCTATGAGGCAGGTAAAGCTGCAGAGCACGTTTCGGAAATTTGTATAGTGTTAGTAGGTTCAGTTCGTAAAATTTGTTCTGCTTGTAAGTGCAATAAGGTGTTGTGCGATTCATTACACATTTTGCATTTATGTTTTGATTTGCAAAATCGGATTGTATGTTTGTCACCCAAACATTTATTGCACCCGTTATTATCGCGAATTAAGTCTATTCTCTTTGGTACTTCCATCTTAATGAATTTCGTACATTCGGAAATATTATGTGCGGCTGAACATTTGAAACCGTAACTAAAGTCTTACGCTTGATGTAATTGTCCGGTTCTGTGTCCAGCTTATTTGAAAGCTCTAGAGCCAAACAACGATTTTCTAAAAATTTAAATAACTCCGACAAAGTTTTTTTTTTTTTTTTTTTAATTTCAATAATTATTACAACTGCTAATTTATTAACATCAAGTAATATTGATAAATAATAATATAAATTTAAATAAATAAAAGAGCAAAGGATAAAATTTACATGAAAATAATATCCGTAATATGATTTAATGTGAAATATAAGCAAATAATAATAAAAATAAGATTAATAAATAATATAAATAAAATTTCAGAATAATAAAATAATATTAGAAAAATAATAAAATATAACAAAATAACAATAATAGAAATAGTAAGATAATAATAATAATAATAATAATAATAATAATAATAAAATAATAATAGTAATAATAACAATAATAATAACAATAATAATAATAATAATAATAAAATAATAATAGTAATAATAACAATATTAATAACAATAATAATAATAATAATAATAATAATAATTTACAAATTTATAAGATCGTTTGGAATTTTTCGTTTTAGTCTTGTTGGGCGCGCTTCTGAGTATACTTTGTTGGCCAAGTAATTTGGGTGCTCGTCTATTCTTTTTTTGTAGTTGCTTGTTTTTTGTAGAATTTCTTCATTGACTGTCAATAAGTTGCTGTCCTGGTGAATCAGCCAGTTGGGAGCGTACCTAGGTGCGTTCCATGCCTGCCTTATGATCTTGTTCTGCACTCGCTGGATAATCTGTAGATTGGTTTTTTTGGCGGTGCCCCATAGTTGAATCCCATAAGACCACACTGGTTTAAAAATACATTTATAAATAATTAACTTGTTATTTGTCGATAGTTCGGAATGTTTATTTAGTAGCCAGTAATGTTTTTTGAATAGTTCATCAATCTGCTGTTTTTTCTTGTTAATGTGAACTCTCCAGTTTAATTTTGTGTCTAGGTGTATTCCCAGATATTTTACGCTATCTTTTACTGGGATTTCCTCTCCATTTAACTTAATTGTAGGGCATATACCAGTACGCAGCGTGAAAGTGATATGCGTAGATTTTGATCCGTTTGTCATAATTCTCCATAAAGAAAGCCATTTTGTAGCAATATCTAGATGTTCTTGTAATAGTTGCGAAGCTATTGCGGGATCTTTATTGGAGGCCATGATACATGTATCGTCAGCAAATGTCGACACGCTTCTTCCGGAGTATAAAGGAAAATCCGCTGTGTATATAAGAAATAGAGTTGGAGAAAGGACGCTTTCCTGGGGCACCCCAGAAAGGATCTTTCTTCTGGTCGACTCCTCGTTGTTAATGTTGACGAAAAATTCCCTATTTTTAAGGAACGATTTTATTATTGAAAATATCGGTTCTGATAAACAGAGTTTTAGTTTGTACAACAAACCAGTGTGCCATACTTTGTCAAATGCTTGCGCAACGTCTAAAAACACAGCCGAACAATATTTTCCGACAAAGTTGGCATTTCCTTTTGTGCTCGAACGGTATTAAACTTTATTTTAGTTTCTGAATCTAATTTATTCAATAATAAAAAGGCCAATAAAAGGTCCCAATTTCCAACTTTTATGCCCAATGCTTTAAGAGAATTTACATTCTGCTGCGCACTATTCAAAAAATATTTCAATTTTTTGTATGTACCTTTCAAACACGTTGGAATATCCATGCACTTTTGTAAATGCGAATAGGCAATTATATACGTGTTCTCAAACTTAGCCGATAATAAATCTCATGCCTCGGAGTAATTATTATCAGTAAGGGCTATATTATTAATTACAGCTGCAGCTTCGCCAGACACATGACATTTCAAATAGTACAGTTTTTCAACATCCGACAAATTAATATTTTTTTGGATTGTGGATATAAATAAATCTCTAAAACTAATCCAATTGTTATATTTTCCATCAAAAATTGGAATTTCAATATTCGGTAGTCTTATAGCAGAATTAATGCAATTTTTAATATTATTTTCTTTACTATTTGAATTGTCCATGTGATGTGTAAATTTAATAGTTAGTTTTAGATAAAGATTAAATAAAGAAGAAATATTCTCCATTTTTTGTAAGAAATTGTTTTTTTTTTAATGTTGATATTTTTCAAATTTTGTGAAATTTAGATATTTTTTTCAAAATGATGAAAAATCACAAAAATTTGAGTTTTCTGAACCTTTATTTTTTTTTTGAAAATATGGATTTTTTTTGAAAATTTTCAAAAAAAACGAAATTTTTTGTAAAACCATTTTTGCACAACGTCTGCACAAGCAAAAGGTTTTTTTAATTAATTAATAATACAAATCGGTTATTCCATACTGTCGAAAATGTCGAGGACATTTGTTTGAACCATATACATAAACTTCAAAATTAAAAATCTTGGTACGGAACGCCAAAAAATTGACACAAAATGTATACACATTATTAAAACCTCTACTAAATATCTGATAATTTGATGTGCATATGTCTAATGAACATTTTTACCGCCAAATTACATTTAAAATAAATTATCGAGAGTCCATAACCGTTAGACTTGCCTTTCCAAAAATTTCAACGATTCTTTGTTCAATACAAAAAAAATGTTTTTTGAATTATTCAAATCGAACGCTCAAATCGTATCTTTGAAACGGCTTGACCTGCATATGCCAAAAACTAATCAGCACATTTCCTTATCAATACGAATCAAATGTTTTTTTAAATTATTCAAATCAGTTATTCCATACTGTCGAAAATGTCGAGATCATTTATTTGAACCATATACTTAAAATTTAAATTAAAAATCTTGGTACGGAACCAAAAAAAATTACACAAAATGTGTACATATTATTAAAATCTCAATAAAATATCTGATAATTTGATGTACATATGTCCAGTTAATATTTTTGACCGCTAAATGGCATTTTTTTAACTTATTTTTTATTGAGAGTCCATAACCGCTATACCAGCCTTTCTAAAAATTTAATCAGTTATTCATCTTGTCAATACAAGTAAACTGTTTTTTGAATTTTTAAAATCGGACTCTTCGTTCTCTTAAAAACTCTGTTACCGCTTTTGGCACTTTTTGCCCTGTATCTTTGGCACGGCTAGACCTGTCTCCGCCAAAAACTAATCAGTACGTTTCCTTATCAATACGAATCGAATGATTTGAATTATTTAAATCGGTTGATCGGTGTTCCCGAAATCGTCGACGAAAACTTGTATCCGCACACACACACACACATACATACATACACACACACATACATCCATTTTTTGTAAGATATTCCAAAATATTCAGAAACCTTTGAAACATAAAGATATATCAAAATTTTCATTTTCGATTTTTTTGCGATTACTATAACTTACCCTACTGGAAGTTAATAAACAATATTTACGCTATATAAAAAACCAATACAAAGTCAAAATAAATAAACAATATTTACCCCAAATTTAAGAATATTATTTAACCCACATTTAAAATTCTTATTTAATTTACATAGAAAAACAGTATTTAACTCATTGGTAATTAAATTTTATTAATTCAAAATTAATACACACATTTTTAAATATTTTATGTATTGAATCTTAATAGTTTTATTAACAATTTACACATTATTTTATGATAAAAAGATATAAAACCATCAAAATATTTTCAGTCATCATAATGTGGGGATCAAGCAGGCTAGTCATGATTGAGAAAAAACAATTGTACTTGTCATGTATATTTTTCATATCGTAATATTTTTATAGTCAATAAATTTGATATATTTTTATATGTTGGGAGTTTATAATTTAATATATTATCATAATTATTACAACTCCCACAATAATAATTAAGAGGATCTGAATCGTAAATCATAATCATAATTTTTGTTAATCCTATCGCCGTAATTGTACAAAGACCAAGCCAAGACCAAGAAGTTTATGTTTCATCAAAAAATTCGATTCGCTAATTTTATGTTTTCATATGCCATACTAAATTGAATGAGCCCAAATTTGGAAAAAGTATGTTTGTGTGTGTGTGTGCGTGTATGTGAACAGATTTTTTCCGTAAATCGACGTTTTCTCAAAAACGGTTCGACCGATTTCAAAAATTAAAAAGTCATTCGATGTATCTCCAAGAAAACTAGAGTTTCTTATTTTTTTGCGACAATCGTCCAAGCCGTTTCTTTATAAACAGCAGAAAAGTGAAAAAATATTTCCACGTTTTAGCCCGCAATTCTGAATCGATTCTGAAAATTCAAACACCGTTCGAAAGGCATTGGTTGGTAATTAGTTTTTGGTAAAGATCGGCCGGGCTGTTTTTTTTTGTAATAAAGTTTTTTTTTTAAAATCGTCGATTTTTATGTTTTTTGTTACGGTAGATATCAGTCTTCTAGATCATACTAAAATATTACCGCCCTACGACAACTCGTTTAGCTTTAAAAATTCGTCAAAGTTTGTAAAAATTGGTATCGTTTTTTTGGCATTTGACAAAATTAAACCTTTTATCGACGTTTGCTCAAAAACGTCTGAACCGATTTCAGAAATTTAAAAGCCATTCGATGTATCTCAATGAGCACTATAGTTTGTCAGTTTTGTGAAACGATCTGCCGAGCCGTTTCTTTGTAATTTGGAAAAGAGTGTTAAACTTATCGTTCACATTTAGGCTCATTCTACCGAATCGATTTAAAAAAATCACAAACTGTTCGAAAGATATTAGTTGGGAATTATACTGATTAGTTTTAGGTGAAAATCTACCTCGCTGTTTTCTTGTAATTAACTGTTAAAAAAAATTTAAGCCGATTATTATAAAACTTTCTTTGGCGATGTATATCATGGTCTTATAGAAATTACTGAAATATTACGGCCTTACGACAAGTAGTTTAATTTTAAAGAATCATCAAAGTTTGAGAAAATGAGTAGTTTTGTTGACGTTTGTTAAAATTAAAATTAGATGATTTACTTGGTATAACGATAGATTACTTGGTCTTAATGAACATACTAAACCATTAACGTCCTACGAAAACTGGTTCAATTATAAAAATTATTGATTTGTGAAAATTTGCGTTTTCAATTATTTGTAATAAATCGTCTCGAAATATTTCTAATCACTCATAAATTAATTTGTTTATTATTGATTAAGTCGATTATTTACACATATCGGGAAGTTCATGTAACTTGCCTCAAGGCTAAATACCAATGCCAACTAGTTATGTAATGGTTTTATCCATCCATTGTCATATAAATACTTCTTGAGCTAGAACATATAAAATACATAATTGTTTACAATTTCTTTTTTATAAATTTTGAACAGCAATCAGAACCTAATAGTTCTATAAGCTTTTGTGCTGAATTTGACTTAATACTAGTCTGTTTGACAGATGGCAACCCAATCAGTTGTCACATCTCTGAATGATATATTTATTATTACGATTTCTGTAATAGGGCGAGTATTTTTATTGGTGCAACAATGCCGAGTGAGGGCTATTATCACTTGGAAACATATTGCTATCTATATTTCCAAGTGAAAATCATTGTCACTGCTGCCTGACAACAGACTGCTCGAAGTGGGTATCGAACCCGGGACCTCTGAAACAAGTCCCGTCGCTCTAAACTACTTACTTACGGTCGAGCCGTTTACAGAATATGTATGTTGATTTATAGAATTTAAGTGATATATTATTATATACTTACGTACTTTAAATGTTTAACGCACATTTATTATGATTTCAATTTGTTATTCACGGCTTGATATTAATTGTGAACTGTTCATTTTGAGACAAATTATTATTTGATATAAGTGATAATTTTATTATTTACTACTAGAAATTCACGCACTAAGATTTTTTGCGTACATAATATTTATTATTGATAAATATTTTGCAGAATAACAATAAATATTAATTTTGAAAAGTGATATTTCCACAACTGATACTAATAATGAGAACAACTAAACTGATATCTGAAATAGTCTCACAGAATGTCGACAGGTACTTCAGATCCATCCTCCGAAGGGTCGTGTGCATGTTGCTTTGCACACAATGCACATATATATATAAAAAAAGTTATTGTAGTTGTATTTTGCGTTCGGATGCGACGCTTCAGGTGTCATAAGAGATGAGAAACTTTCTAAAAAGAGATGGCTTTATACAAATATCGGTTAGAAGAGAAAAGAAAAAAGAAATAAATCGGGGTTGTTACTCAAAATCATGTATATGTGTATAAATATGTGTGTTATTCCAGAATATTTTTAAATTAAATGAATAAATATAAAACGTCTTTTATGTATAAATCTAAATTGATTTTTAAGAAATTTAATGCATACAATTGTTGGATATTTTATTGTAATATTTTTGATACATACACGTTTCGATATCCGTTATAACTTTCAAGTTATGTGTAAAAAAGAAATTATCAATTTTTCTTTACGCTATATTTGTGCAAGTTCTTTAAATTATTATATGATTTTCATATACAAATTTATTTATTCTTTATTTGCTAATATTAGGCACTAAACTAGTTTTGTCAACTAAACATATAACAATAAGCTTTAGCTTCAAGAACACATATTCTTGAAATGTTTATTTGTAACAAAATAGTCAAAATCAAAAGCAATAAATAATTTAACTATTTATTTTGACACAATGTCACATCCAACAAGTTATTACATTTTAAAATATTATATTATATATTAATTATATATTAATTATATATTATTATAAAACTTTATAAAATTACAAGAATATCAGTAAATATAACAAATTTTCTCAAAGTTTTATTTTTCTTCAATAAACATTTTGTTTAAATTTGTTTTTTTCCTTCGTTTGATATGTATTGACATTATTTGAATTTGTTATATCTTCTAGAAATGTTGTAATTTTATAATGTTGCATAACTTGTCTTAAAATTTGTTAACCACATACAATGTCAAATCGTTCTTTATAAGTAGTTAACTTATTTATTGCTTTTTTTTATTGGCTTTTGATGTACATCATAAGGCCAGATGCCATTCTTACAATTGTTTAATATACATTCTTATTGTATCATCAACTTATAGATTAATTTCAGTATTATTAATAAAATTAAATATATATTTATAAATTTTTAAATTATTACTAGCTACTAATGATTGTACATTGATTGGGAAAATAACATTTTCTTTAACTAAGTTTAATATTAATATTCTTCTTTCGTTTTGGAATAAGTTGCATTCCCAAAACAGGTGGTCTATTGTTTCCTCTCCGCTTCCGCAATCGCATGCTGAGTCCGTTATGATTCTAATTCTTTTCAAGTGGTTCTTGCAGAAGGTGTGTCCAAACCTCAGTCTACAGATAATCGAAATGAAAATTCTACTTTCTTCCACGTTTTCAAACCAAGTATTTTGCGATACCTTATTCTTTGTTAATGCGTATGTGATACCTTTTATTCTTGTCGATTCTGCAAAGAATGTTTGCCATCTTTCTACACACTGTTGTTTGATTACGTTATTTAATTCTAAGGATGGAATTTTGTCACAATCTTCGCCGCTATGGCAAGCTTCTTTTGCTAACGCATCTACTATCTCGTTCCCTTTTATATTGGCGTGTCCTTTAAGCCATACTAAGATCATTGACTTTTCTCCTACATTTCTTTCCTTGAAAATGTATATAATTTCATATATCAATATATTTGTATGCTTGCTTGGATTGTTTATTGCGATTAGACTCGATTTGCTATCACTGAAAATGATCGATTTATATACATTTTTGTCTCTAACATAATTTGTTGCTACATGTAAGGCCATCAGCTCCGCTATAAAAATGGAGGCAAACTTTGGTAATTTAATTGTTTTCCTATATCTGTGATTAGGTATATATATTGCACAATCAGTTCCATCTTCCGTTTTTGAACTATCAGTATATATGTGAAGATGGTCGAGCCATTTTGAGTTTACTTTGTTTTCAAATTCCCAATTTATTATTTGATTAATTTTAATAGATTCTTCTATTAAGTTAGCATCTGTTTTGGCATAGGTATTTCTATATGAATAATATTGTGGAAATTTGTAATAAGGTTTGATTTCGCAGTTTTACATGTTCCTCATACGGTTTAAGGTCATAAAAGCTCGTTATTAAAGGAGGAGTTGGTCTGTTTGTCCAATATGGTTTAGTTATATGTAATCTTGCCAATTCTTCTAGTTACCTTGGAATGTTATGACAAGCGTTATTCAATTTTTTAACTAAAAATCTTTTAGCCAATAATCGTCTTCTTATATCTAGCGGCGTTTCACCTGCTTCCGTCAGTAGAGCGTTTATTCGGGACGAGCGGATGGTTCCTAGACAGGTCCTAATGGCCGAATATTGTATTTTGTCTAGTTGATACTTTTCTTTTTGCCTCAAAGCACCATAAATGAAGCATCCGTAATCTAGCTGTGACCTTATCATATTTTTATATAGTAACAGACATGCTCCTGAGTGAGCACCCCATTCGGTACTGGTTACTTTACGAATGATGTTTAGCCCTTTTTCGCATTTTGCATTTAGTTCCTGAATATGATGATTAAATGTCATCTTTGTATCAAATGTTATGCCGAAAATTTTAACTTAATTTTTAATCGTGATTTCTTTATTGTTTATTTTTATATTATTTGTATTACTAGGATAACGATGTCTTGTGAATATTGTAGCTGCACAATTGTCCTGAGATATATTTAAATTATTTAGGATTAACTATTTTTCAATGTCTTTAATTCCATCATTCATTTCTGCTATACACGATGTTAAAGTCGGTCTAGATATGTATATATAGATATCATCTGCGTATTGCAATGTTTTAATGCTTGTGTGAAGAATATTATGAAAATCTGCGGTGTAAATGTTAAATAATATAGGACTAAGTATAGAGCCTTGAGCTATTTCTTTACATGCAACTCTTGGTCCTACCAATCCGTCAACCTGTCTTAAGTATACATGTCTTTGCGATATTGTTGTCAGAATTATGTTAAATAGTTTTTGTGGAATATTTATATTTCTTAATTTTGTATGCAGTATATTATGGTCTATATTGTCATATGCTTTATCAATGTCTATTGATACTAATAATAAATAATGATTCATTGAGTTTGATATGTGTATGTCATTGGTCAGTGTGCTCAGTAAATCCACAGTTCCCATTCCTCCTCTGAATCCAAACATCGCGTCGTTAAAAATTCGTTTATTTTCTACATACCATTCTATACGTTATTTCAACATTCTTTCAAAAGTTTTAAAAATACATGAAAGTAATGAAATTGGTCTATAGGAAATCGGTAATGTAGGATTTTTATTAGGTTTAAGACATGGTATTAATATAACATTTCTCCATTCTTTAGGGATCCAATTGTTTGCAACTATATCATTAAATATGTTTATTAATTTGATCTTTAGGCTGATTGGAGACTTTTTAATCATTTTATAATATATTTGGTCAAAACCTGGAGCAGAGTTTTTTCTTTTTTTTAGCGCCTTCTCCATTTTTTTCAAAGTAAAGGGTGCAATTAATTCGTTGTTCTCATCTGAATTATTTTCTGTCTCTATTTGTTTATTTACTGCAAAATCTGAAGTGAACTTTTTTAGAATATCTTGTCCCAAGTCTACTGATATGGGTTTTGCTGCATTTATCATGTTATTTTTATTATTTAGCAATTTTATCTTATTCCATATTAAAGTAGGATTTGAATTTTTATTTATTGAGCTAATGAATTCAATCCATTTTTGCTTTTTTTTTATCTTTAAAAGTCTTTTCTTTTCTTTTCGTCAAAAAAACAAAAAAATCCGACTTGTGCTCTGTGTCAAGAAGATCATAAATCCATGGATAAAACATGTCCTAAATATGAAAAACACTGCAAAATAAAAATGACAATGGAGGAAAATAACTTAAATTACATGGAAGCTGAATATCTCTTAAATAATAAATCATATGCCAATGCTGTGGGATTTGATTCCGGAGACAAATCAACATTCCCGGATCTTCCGGCAAAACAAACGGAATGACTTACGAAAACAAGTCCGACAGGAATAATTAATAATCGAACAATATCTGATCAGAAACAATCTAGAATTAATATTGCGACTAAGTCAACATCGAAAAATATCACTGACCGAGAATCAAGAAAAGACTTCATAAGTAATGGGGAAATAAGAAGAGACAAAATTAACAAATCAAATAGTAAAGTACAACAACAAATACCTTGTAAAAAGCCTGACGAAGAAGAGTTTCCATTGGACAAAATTATTTCAAACATAAAATACAAATTTAGAGAGAAGAAAGGTGATGTTCTACAAATTCTGAAGGATATAGTTCAAGACATCGAAAGTAAAACAAATTTATCTACCAGAAACAATAAATGACATTGAAAATCCTTCAATATAATTGTAGATCATTAGTTGCTAATAAAGAAAGCATTGAATATTTCTTATGGGAAAAGAACATCGCCATAGCCGCTTTTTCTGAAACGTGGTTCAAGCCCGATGTAGAGTACAATTTCATAGGATACAAAATATTCAGGAAAGACAGAAGTGATGGATACGGCGGCACTGCTATATTAGTAAAAAATAATATAGAATGTGAAAAATATGAACTTATAAACCAAAATGAAAACATGCAAATATGCGCCGTGTTAATGAAAACAGAAATACCTTTTTGTTTAATTTCAGTATACTGTTCAACCAGAGCTGAGATAAAATTTTCTGAATTGAGAAACATAATAACAAATATCTCAGAAAAAATCCTTTTTGTAGGAGACTTCAATAGTCACCACTCGGCATGGGGAAGCAACATGACAAACAAAGCTGGGAAAAAATTATACAAAATGATAGAAGACTATTCATTAATAATTCTAAATGACGGCCAACCGACTACTATGAAAAAAAATCATTGTAATGCTACAAGTATAGATTTATCGTTTTGTTCGAATAATTTCATGGATGCTATCAAATGGGAAATAAGTACAGAAGCATTGGGTTCTGACCATCTTCCAATCATTATAAACATAGATGTGGAATTCCCAACTTACATAAATATTATCCGCACGAAAAAGTGGAACATTAAGAAAGCAAATTGGCAAGGATATGCTGAAGACATAACACGATTGTTACAATCGCCTATATTTAGGGAAAAGGAGAATTTTAAATACGAACATGTAATCCGAATTATAGAAATAGCGGCAGAAAAGAATATAAAAAAATTTAAGATCACAAAAAGAACGTTATTCAAACCCTCCGTGTGGTGGGATCAAGAATGCGACGCACTCATATCTAGAAGGAAAGAAGCATACCGCAAACTACGCATGCAGTACATTTATGAAAACTATATCAATTTCCAAAAAACCAACGCTCTGACGAAAAGACTTTTAAAGAAAAAAAAAAAGCAAAAATGGATTGAATTCATTAGCTCAATAAATAAAAATTCAAATCCTACTTTAATATGGAATAAGATAAAATTGCTAATAATACAGTTTTTATATTTATGTTCCTCTGAACAATGACTGCATCTTGCTTTGCTTTTGCATTGGTTAGTCACGTGACCATACCTTTGACAGTTAAAACACTGAATCATTCTGTTATAGGTAGCTACCCTTCACTTTACTGCAAATATTGATACCTTCTCGGGCAGTTTCTGTTCTCTAAATGTTACAATGCAAACCCGTGTTGACTTGAGTTCATTATCAATTTTTTTATGAATTATTTTTACCTCCAAAATGGGTACTTCCGAGTATGAATTGGTAATAATTTCTTCTTCTGTTAGGTCAGAGTCTACATCATATATGGCCCCCTTTCCTAATTAGCAAGTGTGTTGGTATAAAAGTTTTTAAATTATTTTCAGTAAATATATCATTGTTAATTAAGTAGTTGGCTATTGTGTAGTCATTAACCGTTATTTTTATGCGATTCCTTCCTATTGTGGTAAATTGTGGACATTTTTTAAAAATTAGTCTTCCTATTGTCATTTGTTTTAAGTTACCACTGATACTGTTCATGGATTCCACATAAATGGAATATGGTCCGATATCATTTTCGGAATATATAAAATTTTTATATTTATTTGGGAAAATTATCGTAACTTTTTCTTGAATACTAGCAGCATTCTGATTATTTTCGAACAATTGTTCACATTGCTCCGTATTACTCGTATTCATTTTATTCACCATTTCATTATCAATTTCATTTAAATTAGAATTTTGATTTAATTCATCACTATTGTTTATAGAATTTGATTCTTCATCTGTGTCTGCTTCCATGCTTTTATGCCAATTTTTAATCTTTTTCTTCGAGATAAATTCATTATAATTATTTATTATTTTAACATTTTTTGTCGTTTTAATCGATTTTTTTGTATTTCTGAGTTAACTTTCTTATTTCCGTCTGTTTTAGCATTTTTAATAACTTTACTTTTATTGACGATACTCTTTTTTACATTTAATGCTTTATTACATAAATCAATTTCTTGTTTATTATTAATAATTTCTTTAATTGCACTATTTTCACTACATTTTTGTGATGACTCAAGGCCATCTGAAATGGATGCATCCATTGCATTTGCAATGCTCGCACCCGTATTATGCACTATTATGTCACTCCCATAGTTATCCGCGATAACAATCTACCGTTTTGCCCGTACGGGCCCGATTCCCTTGTATACAATGTATATCACTCACTATTATTTGTTTCTTCGATCTTACCTGCTCGACAATCTAAACTAAACTCGTATTTATTGCTTTTCATTTTGAATATTTGGCTGCAAATAATATAATCAACATAATAGTATACCATGTTTATAAAGCGAGATATGCGCTAAAGCTCGAAATTTCCGTACTTCTGGTTGTAGTGGATAGCACGGTAGACTTACGTACTGGCGTTATATTATTATACCGGGTTCGAATTATACAATCGTTTTTTTTTGGATGTAAAACAAAAAGCTATCAATTTATTTTTCATTCGAATACAATAACCTATTTTTAATAACAAGGAACAAAGTATGTATATTTAACGGTAATCGATTATGCTTACATATACAACTTATAATGTATTTAATTAATTTAGCTTATCAAGAAATAGCGGCAGAAAAGAATATAAAAAAATTTAAGATCACAAAAAGAACGTTATTCAAACCCTCCGTGTGGTGGGATCAAGAATGCGACGCACTCATATCTAGAAGGAAAGAAGCATACCGCAAACTACGCATGCAGTACATTTATGAAAACTATATCAATTTCCAAAAAACCAACGCTCTGACGAAAAGACTTTTAAAGATAAAAAAAAAGCAAAAATGGATTGAATTCATTAGCTCAATAAATAAAAATTCAAATCCTACTTTAATATGGAATAAGATGAAATTGCTAATAATACAGTTTTTATATTTATGTTCCTCTGAACAATGATTGCATCTTGCTTTGCTTTTGCATTGGTTAGTCACGTGACCATACCTTTGACAGTTAAAACACTGAATCATTCTGTTATAGGTAGCTACCCTTCACTTTACTGCAAATATTGATACCTTCTCGGGCAGTTTCTGTTCTCTAAATGTTACAATGCAAACCCGTGTTGA
This sequence comes from Ctenocephalides felis, assembly GCF_003426905.1. Taxonomy (NCBI): domain Eukaryota; kingdom Metazoa; phylum Arthropoda; class Insecta; order Siphonaptera; family Pulicidae; genus Ctenocephalides; species Ctenocephalides felis. Next base: position 118,112,431 of record NW_020538040.1, read on the forward strand.
CTTGAGTTCATTATCAATTTTTTTATGAATTATTTTTACCTCCAAAATGGGTACTTCCGAGTATGAATTGGTAATAATTTCTTCCTCTGTTAGGTCAGAGTCTACATCATATATGACCCCTTTCCTAATTAGCAAGTGTGTTGGTATAAAAGTTTTTAAATTATTTTCAGTAAATATATCATTGTTAATTAAGTAGTTGGCTATTGTGTAGTCATTAACCGTTATTTTTATGCGATTCCTTCCTATTGTGGTAAATTGTGGACATTTTTTAAAAATTAGTCTTCCTATTGTCATTTGTTTTAAGTTACCACTGATACTGTTCATGGATTCCACATAAATGGAATATGGTCCGATATCATTTTCGGAATATATAAAATTTTTATATTTATTTGGGGAAATTATCGTAACTTTTTCTTGAATACTAGCAGCATTCTGATTATTTTCGAACAATTGTTCACATTGCTCCGTATTACTCGTATTCATTTTATTCACCATTTCATTATCAATTTCATTTAAATTAGAATTTTGATTTAATTCATCACTATTGTTTATAGAATTTGATTCTTCATCTGTGTCTGCTTCCATGCTTTTATGCCAATTTTTAATCTTTTTCTTCGAGATAAATTCATTATAATTATTTATTATTTTAACATTTTCTGTCGTTTTAATCGATTTTTTTGTATTTCTGAGTTAACTTTCTTATTTCCGTCTGTTTTAGCATTTTTAATAACTTTACTTTTATTGACGATACTCTTTTTTACATTTAATGCTTTATTACATAAATCAATTTCTTGTTTATTATTAATAATTTCTTTAATTGCACTATTTTCACTACATTTTTGCGATGACTCAAGGCCATCTGAAATGGATGCATCCATTGCATTTGCAATGCTCGCACCCGCATTATGCACTATTATGTCACTCCCATAGTTATCCGCGATAACAATCTACCGTTTTGCCCGTACGGGCCGATTCCCTTGTATACAATGTATATCACTCACTATTATTTATTTCTTCGATCTTACCTGCTCGACGATCTAAACTAAGCTCGTATTTATTGCTTTTCATTTTGAATATTTGGCTGCAAATAATATAATCAACATAATAGTATACCATGTTTATAAAGCGAGATATGCGCTAAAGCTCGAAATTTCCGTACTTCTGGTTGTAGTGGATAGCACGGTAGACTTACGTACTGGCGTTATATTATTATACCGGGTTCGAATTATACAATCGTTTTTATTTTTGGATGTAAAACAAAAAGCTATCAATTTATTTTTCATTCGAATACAATAACCTATTTTTAATAACAAGGAACAAAGTATGTATATTTAACGGTAATCGATTATGCTTACATATACAACTTATAATGTATTTAATTAATTTAGCTTATCAAGAATATGATTTTTAAGAGGCACCATTCATGTTTTTGATGCTAATTTAGTATTTAAAATTCATTATTTTCTTTACAAACATAAATACCACTTATTTCCCAAGTTCAATAATAAAAACACAGTGGATGTTGGTATGTTTATCTTAATATAACATTTACAAATTATATTCAATTAATATAAAATTGATATCAAACTATTAATTACAATCGAGCTGATCAGCGATTAGCTATATATTAGCTAAGATGTTATCAAAGGGTTAAATACTGTTTTTCTATATAAATTAAATTATATTTTTAAATTTGGGGCAAATACTGTTTATTTATATTGACCTAATATTGGTTTTTAATATTGAGCTTATATTTGTTTCGAATGGGATTTTAATATTGTTTATCACTATTGGATTTACATGGAGCCCATATTGGTTTTAATATTGACTTTTTAAAGGCATTAATGTAAAGAAATGTATCAAACTATTAATTACGATCGATCAATTGACTTTCAAAAAGCTTTAATCATGTTTTTGGTGCTAAAGTTATTTTTTTTCGTGACCCTTATGAATACCATGTATTTCCCAAGTGCGATAATACTGGAGAAACAAATCTAGGTAGCCCACAAAAAACGTCGATTATGCCCTCGTTTAAAATTATGTATAATTAAATAATCTAATCTGATAATACGTTCTCTCAAAAACTGCATAACCGTTTTTACAACCTTTAGGCTCCGTACCTTCGAAGCGCCAAAATTGCCTTTTGCAAAAACGCCTCGCGATCGAGTACGAACCGAATGATTTTTCAATCATACAAATCGATTATTCCATACTGTCGAAAATGTGAAAGACATTTGTTTGAACCATATAAATAAACTTCAAAATTAATAATCTTGGTACGGAACTCAAAAAAGTTCAAAGTGAGTACACATTATTAAAATATCTATAAAATATCTGATAATGTGATGTACATATGTCCAATAAACTATTTTGACCGCCAAATGACACTTTTTTAACTTATTTTTATTGAGAGTGCATAACCGCTAGACCTGTCTTCCCAAAAATTTTACCAGTTGTTCATTTCGTCAATACAACTAAAATGTTTCTTGAAATATTAAAATCGGTGGCTCCGTTCTCTTAAAAACTGAGTTACCGTTTTTGGCACTTTTTGGCACTCCGTATTTTCGGCTAAATTGTCTGTCAGTCCCTTGACAGAATAATAATAAAAAAAAAATTACGGGAATTTGTGCTTCTCCTCCTTCTTAAAAAAATTTTTGTCCTTTATTTAATTTAAACATAATTTTAATCTAATCTTATTTGAATATTTAAAAATTGACTAACAAAAATTTTATAAATTTACCTAAAACTTCTATTCCCAGTAGAAATGTATCGTGGCCGGAGGGGTAAAAGATCGTGGCGCAATATTCGAATCTTGTCTTTATTTGGACCGGACAATATTTGTTTTCAAAATTATGGAAAATTTGGAAAATTCATAGGAAAAGTGTTTTATATGGTTATTTTGTCAGTTTGTAAAATTTGTTCTGCTTGTAAGTGCAATAAGGTGTTGTGCGATTTATAACACATTTTGCAATTATGTTTTGATCTGCATAATCGGATTGTATGTCCGTCACCCAGACATTTATTGCACCCGTTATTATCGCGAATTAAGTCTATTCTCTTTGGTACTTCCATCTTATTGAATTTCGTACATTCGGAAATATTAAGTGCGGCTGAACAAAGTTTACAAACTGTCTGAATATTTGAAACCGTAACTAAAGTCTTACGCTTGATATAATTGTCCGGTTCTGTGTCCAGCTTATTTGAAAGCTCTAGAGCCAAACAACGATTTTCTAAAAATTTAAATAACTCCGATATAGTTGGCATTTCCTTTTGTGCTCGTACTGAAATATTACGGCCTTACGACAAGAAGTTTAATTTTAAAGAATCATCAAAGTTTGAGAAAATGAGTAGTTTTGTTGACGTTTGTTAAAATTAAAATTAGATGATTTACTTGGTATAACGATAGATTACTTGGTCTTAATGAACATACTAAACCATTAACGTCCTATGAAAACTGGTTCAATTATAAAAATTATTGATTTGTGAAAATTTGCGTTTTCAATTATTTGTAATAAATCGTCTCGAAATATTTCTAATCACTCATAAATTAATTTGTTTATTATTGATTAAGTCGATTATTTACACATATCGGAAAGTTCATGTAACTTGCCTCAAGGCTAAATACCAATGCCAACTAGTTATGTAATGGTTTTATCCATCCATTGTCATATATATACTTCTTGAGCTAGAACATATAAAATACATAATTGTTTACAATTTCTTTTTTATAAATTTTGAACAGCAATCAGAACCTAATAGTTCTATAAGCTTTTGTGCTGAATTTGACTTAATACTAGTCTGTTTGACAGATGGCAACCCAATCAGTTGTCACATCTCTGAATGATATATTATTATTACGGTTTCTGTAATAGGGCGAGTATTTTTATTGGTGCAACAATGCCGAGTGAGGGCTATTATCACTTGGAAACATATTGCTATCTATATTTCCAAGTGAAAATCATTGTCACTGCTGCCTGACAACAGACTGCTCGAAGTGGGTATCGAACCCGGGACCTCTGAAACAAGTCCCGTCGCTCTAAACCGCTTACCTACTGTCGAGCCGTTTACAGAATATGTATGTTGATTTATAGAATTTAAGTGATATATTATTATATACTTACGTACTTTAAATGTTTAACGCACATTTATTATGATTTCAATTTGTTATTCACGGCTTGATATTAATTGTGAACTGTTCATAAATTTGAGACAAATTATTATTTGATATAAGTGATAATTTTATTATTTACTACTAGAAATTCACGCACTAAGATTTTTTGCGTACATAATATTTATTATTGATAAATATTTTGCAGAATAACAATAAATATTAATTTTGAAAAGTAATATTTCCACAACTGATACTAATAATAAGAACAACTAAACTGATATCTGAAATAGTCTCACAGAATGTCTACAGGTACTTCAGATCCATCCTCCGAAGGGTCGTGTGCATGTTGCTTTGCACACAATGCACATATATATATAAAAAAAAGTTATTGTAGTTGTATTTTGCGTTCGGATGCGACGCTTCAGGTGTCATAAGAGATGAGAAACTTTCTAAAAAGAGATGGCTTTATACAAATATCGGTTAGAAGAGGAAAGAAAAAAGAAATAAATCGGGGTTGTTACTCAAAATCATGTATATGTGTATAAATATGTGTGTTATTCCAGAATATTTTTAAATTATATGAATAAATATAAAACGTCTTTTATGTATAAATCTGAATTTATTTTTAAGAAATTTAATGCATACAATTGTTGGATATTTTATTGTAATATTTTTGATACATACACGTTTCGATATCTGTCATAACTTTCAAGTTATGTGTAAAAAAGAAATGATCAACTTTTCTTTACGCTATATTTGTGCAAGTTCTTTAAATTATTATATGATTTTCATATACAAATTTATTTATTCTTTATTTGCTAATATTAAGCACTAATCTAGTTTTGTCAACTAAACATATAACAATAAGCTTTAGCTTCAAGAACACATATTCTTGAAATGTTTATTTGTAACAAAATAGTCAAAATCAAAAGCAATAAATATTTTAACTATTTATTTTGACACAATGTCACATCCAACAAGTTATCACATTTTAAAATATTATATTATATATTAATTATATATTAATTATATATTATTATAAAACTTTATAAAATTACAAGAATATCAGTAAATATAACAAATTTATTCAAAGTTTTATTTTTCTTCAATAAACATTTTGTTTAAATTTGTTTTTTTCCTTCGTTTGATATGTATTGACATTATTTGAATTTGTTATATCTTCTAGAAATGTTGTAATATTATAATGTTGCATAACTTGTCTTAAAATTTGTTAACTACATACAATGTCAAATCGTTCTTTATAAGTAGTTAACTTATTTATTGCTTTTTTTTATTGGCTTTTGATGTACATCATAAGGCCAGATGCCATTCTTACAATTGTTTAATATACATTCTTATTGTATCATCAACTTATAGATTAATTTCAGTATTATTATTAAAATTAAATATATATTTATAAATTTTTAAATTATTACTAGCTACTAATGATTGTACATTGATTGGGAAAATAACATTTTCTTTAACTAAGTTTAATATTAATATTCTTCTTTCGTTTTGGAATAAGTTGCATTCCCAAAACAGGTGGTCTATTGTTTCCTCTCCGCTTCCGCAATCGCATGCTGAGTCCGTTATGATTCTAATTCTTTTCATGTGGTTCTTGCAGAAGGTGTGTCCAAACCCCAGTCTACAGATAATCGAGATGAAAATTCTACTTCCTTCCACGTTTTCAAACCAAGTATTTTGCGATACCTTATTCTTTGTTAATGCGTATGTGATACCTTTTATTCTTGTCGATTCTGCAAAGAATGTTTGCCATGTTTCTACACACTGTTGTTTGATTACGTTATTTAATTCTAAGGATGGAATTTTGTCACAATCTTCGCCGCTATGGCAAGCTTCTTTTGCTAACGCATCTACTATCTCGTTCCCTTTTATATTGGCGTGTCCTATAAGCCATACTAAGATCATTGACTTTTCTCCTACATTTCTTTCCTTGAGAATGTTTATAATTTCATATATCAATATATTTGTATGCTTGCTTGGATTGTTTATTGCGATTAGACTCGATTTGCTATCACTGAAAATGATCGATTTATATACATTTTTGTCTCTAACATAATTTGTTGCTACATGTAATGCCATCAGCTCCGCTATAAAAATGGAGGCAAACTTTGGTAATTTAATTGTTTTACTATATTTGTGATTAGGTATATATATATTGCACAATCAGTTCCATCTTCCGTTTTTGAACTATCAGTATATATGTGAAGATGGTCGGGCCATTTTGAGTTTACTTTGTTTTCAAATTCCCAATTCATTATTTGATTAATTTTAATAGATTCTTCTATTAAGTTAGCACCTGTTTTGGCATAGGTATTTTTATATGAATAATATTGTGGAAATTGGTAATAAGGTTTGATTTGGCAGTTTTACATGTTCTTCATACGGTTTAAGGTCATAAAAGCTCGTTATTAAAGGAGGAGTTGGTCTGTTTGTCCAATATGGTTTAGTTATATGTAATCTTGCCAATTCTTCTAGTTGCCTTGGAATGTTATGACAAGCGTTATTCAATTTTTTAACTAAAAATCTTTTAGCCAATAATCGTCTTCTTATATCTAGCGGCGTTTCACCTGCTTCCGTCAGTAGAGCGTTTATTGGGGTCGAGCGGATGGCTCCTAGACAGGTCCTAATGGCCGAATATTGTATTTTGTCTAGTTGATACTTTTCTTATTGCCTCAAAGCACCATAAATGAAGCGTCCGTAATCTAGCTGTGACCTTATCATATTTTTATATAGTAACAGACATGCTTCTGGATGAGCACCCCATTTGGTACTGGTTACTTTACGAATGATGTTTAGCCCTTTTTCGCATTTTGCATTTAGTTCCTGAATATGATGATTAAATGTCATCTTTGTATCAAATGTTATGCCCAAAATTTTAATTTTTTTTTTCATCGTGATTTCTTTATTGTTTATTTTTATATTATTTGTATTACTAGGATAACGATGTCTTGTGAATATTGTAGCTGCACAGTTGTCCTGAGATATATTTAAATTATTTAGGATTAACCATTTTTCAATGTCTTTAATTCCATCATTCATTTCTGCTATACACGATGTTAAAGTCGGTCTAGATATGTATATATAGATATCGTCTGCGTATTGCAATGTTTTAATGCTTGTGTGAAGAATATTATGAAAATCTGCGGTGTAAATGTTAAATAATATAGGACTAAGTATAGAGCCTTGAGCTATTTCTTTACATGCAATTTTTGGTCCTATCAATCCGTCAACCTGTCTTAAGTATACATGTCTTTGCGATATTGTTGTCAGAATTATGTTAAATAGTTTTTGTGGAATATTTATATTTCTTAATTTTGTATGCAGTATATTATGGTCTATATTGTCATACGCTTTATCAATGTCTATTGATACTAATAATAAATAATGATTCATTGAGTTTGATATGTGTATGTCATTGGTCAGTGTGCTCAGTAAATCCACAGTTCCCATTCCCTCTGAATCCAAACATCGCGTCGTTAAAAATTCGTTTATTTTCTACATACCATTCTATACGTTATTTCAACATTCTTTCAAAAGTTTTAAAAATACATGTAAGTAATGAAATTGGTCTATAGGAAATCGGTAATGTAGGATTTTTATTAGGTTTAAGACATGGTATTAATATAACATTTCTCCATTCTTTAGGGATCCAATTGTTTGCAACTATATCATTAAGTATGTTTATTAATTTGATCTTTAGGCTGATTGGAGACTCTTTAATCATTTTATAATATATTTGGTCAAAACCTGGAGCAGAGTTTTTTCTTTTTTTTAGCGCCTTCTCCATTTCTTTTAAAGTAAAGGGTGCAATTAATTCGTTGTTCTCATCTGAATTATTTTCTGTCTCTATTTGTTTATTTACTGCAAAATCTGGAGTGAACTTTTTTAGAATACCTTGTCCCAAGTCTACTGATATGGGTTTTGCTGCATTTATCATGTTATTTTTATTATTTAGCAATTTTATCTTATTCCATATTAAAGTAGGATTTGAATTTTTATTTTTTGAGCTAATGAATTCAATCCATTTTTGCTTTTTTTATCTCTTAAAAGTCTTTTCGTCAGAGCGTTGGTTTTTTGGAAATTGATATAGTTTTCATAATTGTACTGCATGCGTAGTTTACGGTATGCTTCTTTCCTTCTAGATATGAGTGCGTCGCATTCTTGATCCCACCACACGGAAGGTTTGAATAACGTTCTTTTTGTGATCTTAAATTTTTTTATATTCTTTTCTGCCGCTATTTCTATAATTCGGATTACATGTTCGTATTTAAAATTCTTCTTTTCCCTAAATATAGGCGATTGTAACAATCGTGTTATGTCTTTAGCATATCCTTGCCAATTTGCTTTCTTAATGTTCCACTTTTTCGTGGGGATAATATTTATGTAAGTTGGGAATTCCACATCTATGTTTATAATGATTGGAAGATGGTCAGAACCCAATGCTTCTGTACTTATTTCCCATTTGATAGCATCCATGAAATTATTCGAACAAAACGATAAATCTATACTTGTAGCATTACAATGATTTTTTTTCATAGTAGTCGGTTGGCCGTCATTTAGAATTATTAATGAATAGTCTTCTATCATTTTGTATATTTTTTTCCCAGCTTTGTTTGTCATGTTGCTTCCCCATGCCAAGTGGTGACTATTGAAGTCTCCTACAAGAAGGATTTCTTCTGAGATATTTGTTATTATGTTTCTCAATTCAGAAAATTCTATCTCAGCTCTGGTTGAACAGTATACTGAAATTAAACAAAAAGGTATTTCTGTTTTTATTAACACGGCGCATATTTGCATGTTTTCATTTTGGTTTATAAGTTCATATTTTTCACATTCTATATTATTTTTTACTAATATAGCAGTGCCGCCGTATCCATCATTTCTGTCTTTCCTGAATATTTTGTATCCTTTGAAATTGTACTCTACATCGGGCTTGAACCACGTTTCAGAAAAAGCGGCTATGGCGATGTTCTTTTCCCATAAGAAATATTCAATCCTTTCTTTATTAGCAACTAATGATCTACAATTATATTGAAGGATTTTCAATGTCATTTATTGTTTCTGGTAGATAAATTTATTTTACTTTCGATGTCTTGAACTATATCCTTCAGAATTTGTAGAACATCACCTTTCTTCTCTCTAAATTTGTATTTTATGTTTGAAATAATTTTTTCCAATGGAAACTCTTCTTCGTCAAGCTTTTTACGAGGTATTTGTTGTTGTACTTTACTATTTGATTTGTTCATTTTGTCTCTTCTTATTTCCCCATCACTTATGAAGTCTTTTCTTGATTCTCGCTCAGTGATATTTTTCGATGTTGACTTAGTCGCAATAATAATTCTACATTGTTTCTGATCAGATATTGTTCGATTATTCAATATTCCTGTCGGACTTGTTTCCGTAAGACATTCCGTTTGTTCTGCCGGAAGATCCGGGAATGTTGATTTGTCTCCGGAATCAAATTCCACAGCATTGGCATATGATTTATTATTTAATAGATATTTAGCTTCCATGTAACTTAAGTTATTTTCCTCCATTGTCATTTTTATTTTGCAGTGTTCTTCATATTTAGGACATGTTTTATCCATGGCTTTATGATCCTCTTGACACAGAGCACAAGTCGGATTTTTTTGTTTGTTTGTACAGTCTTTATATTTATGTTCCTCTGAACAATGACTGCATCTTGCTTTGCTTTTGCATTGGTTAGTCACGTGACCATACCTTTGACAGTTAAAACACTGAATCATTCTGTTATAGGTAGCTACCCTGCACTTTACTGCAAATATTGATACCTTCTCGGGCAGTTTCTGTTCTCTAAATGTTACAATGCAAACCCGTGTTGATTTGAGTTCATTATCAATTTTTTTATGAATTCTTTTTACCTCCAAAATGGGTACTTTCGAGTATAAATTGGTAATAATTTCTTCCTCTGTTAGGTCAGAGTCTACATCATATATGACCCCTTTCCTAATTAGCAAGTGTGTTGGTATAAAAGTTTTTAAATTATTTTCAGTAAATATATCATTGTTAGTTAAGTAGTTGGCTATTGTGTAGTCATTAACCGTTATTTTTATGCGATTCCATCCTATTGTGGTAAATTGTGGACATTTTTTAAAAATTAGTCTTCCTATTGTCATTTGTTTTAAGTTACCACTGATACTGTTCATGGATTCCACATAAATGGAATATGGTCCGATATCATTTTCGGAATATATAAAAATTTTATATTTATTTGGGGAAATTATCGTAACTTTTTCTTGAATACTAGCAGCATTCTGATTATTTTCGAACAATGGTTCACATTGCTCCATATTACTCGTATTCATTTTATTCACCATTTCATTATCAATTTCATTTAAATTAGAATTTTGATTTAATTCATCACTATTGTTCATAGAATTTGATTCTTCATCTGTGTCTGCTTCCATGCTTTTATGCCAATTTTTAACCTTTTTCTTCGAGATAAATTCATTATAATTATTTATTATTTTAACATTTTCTGTCGTTTTAATCGATTTTTTTGTATTTCTGAGTTAACTTTCTTCTTTCCGTCTGTTTTAGCATTGTTAATAACTTTACTTTTATTGACAATTGACGATACTCTTTTTTACATTTAATGCTTTATTACATAAATCAATTTCTTGTTTATTATTAATAATTTCTTTAATTGCACTATTTTCACTACATTTTTGCGATGACTCAAGGCCATCTGAAATGGATGCATCCATTGCATTTGCAATGCTCGCACCCGTATTATGCACTATTATGTCACTCCCATAGTTATCCTGCGATAACAATCTACCGTTTTGCCCGTACGGGCCCGATTCCATTTTATACAATGTATATCACTCACTATTATTTGTTTCTTCAATCTTACCTGCTCGACGATCTAAACTAAACTCGTATTTATTGCTTTTCATTTTGAATATTTGGCTGCAAATAATATAATCAACATAATAGTATACCATGCTTATAAAGCGAGATATGCGCTAAAGCTCGAGATTTCCGTACTTTTGGTTGTAGTGGATAGCACGGTAGACTTACGTACTGGCGTTATAATATTATACCGGGTTCGAATTATACAATCGTTTTTATTTTTGGATGTAAAACAAAAAGCTATCAATTTATTTTTCATTCGAATACAATAACCTATTTTTAATAACAAGGAACAAAGTATAATTATTTAACGGTAATCGACTATGCTTACATATACAACTTATAATGTATTTAATTAATTTAGCTTATCAAGAATATGATTTTTAAGAGGCACCATTGATGTTTTTGATGCTAATATAGTATTTAAAATTCATTATTTTCTTTACAAATATAAATACCACGTATTTCCCAAGTTCAATAATAAAAATACAGTGGATGTTGGTATGTTTATCTTAATATAACATTTACAAATTATATTCAATTAATATAAAATTGATATCAAACTATTAATTACGATCGAGCTGATCAGCGATTAGCTATATATTAGCTAAGATGTTATCAAAGGGTTAAATACTGTTTTTCTATATAAATTAAATTATATTTTTAAATTTGGGGCAAATACTGTTTATTTATATTGACCTAATATTGGTTTTTAATATTGAGCTTATATTTGTTTCGAATGGGATTTTAATATTGTTTATCACTATTGGATTTATATGGAGCCCATATTGGTTTTAATATTGACATTTTAAAGGCATTAATGTAAAGAAATGTATCAAACTATTAATTACGATCGATCAATTGACTTTCTAAAAGCTTTAATCATGTTTTTGGTGCTAATTATGTATTTAAAGTTATTTTTTTTCGTGACCCTTATAAATACCATGTATTTCCCAAGTTCGATAATACTGGAGAAACAAATCTAGGTAGCCCACAAAAAACGTCGATTATGCCCTCGTTTAAAATTATGTATAATTCATGTAAATATAAAATTACAGGTATAAATCAGATGGAAAACATGTTTTTTATTTGTAATAAACCATATAAAACACTTTTCCCATGAATTTTCCAAATTTTCCATAAGTTTGAAAACAAATATTGTCCGGTCCAAATAAAGACAAGATTCGAATATTGCGCCACGATCTTTTACCCCTCCGGCCACGATACATTTCTACTGGGAATAGAAGTTTTAGGTAAATTTATAAAATTTTTGTTAGTTAATTTTTAAATATTCAAATAAGATTAGATTAAAATTATGTTTAAGTAATTATTGAGGACAAAAATTTTTTTAAGGGGGAGGAGAAGCACAAATTCCCGTAATTTTTTTCTTTATTATTATTATGTGAAGGGACTGACAGACAATTTAGCCGAAAATACGGATTGCCAAAAAGTGCCAAAAACGGTAACTCAGTTTTTAAGAGAACGGAGCCACCGATTTTAATATTTCAAGAAACATTTTAGTTGTATTGACGAAATGAACAACTGGTAAAATTTTTGGGAAGACAGGTCTAGCGGTTATGCACTCTCAATAAAAATAAGTTAAAAAAGTGTCATTTGGCGGTCAAAATAGTTTATTGGACATATGTCAATCACATTATCAGATATTTTATAGATATTTTAATAATGTGTACTCACTTTGAACTTTTTTGAGTTCCGTACCAAGATTATTAATTTTGAAGTTTATTTATATGGTTCAAACAAATGTCCTTCACATTTTCGACAGTATGGAATAATCGATTTGTATGATTGAAAAATCATTCGGTTCGTACTCGATCGCGAGGCGTTTTTGCAAAAGGCAATTTTGGCGCTTCGAAGGTACGGAGCCTAAAGGTTGTAAAAACGGTTATGCAGTTTTTGAGAGAACGTATTATCAGATTAGATTAATTCAAAAAACATTTTGCTTGAGTAGATGGTGTGCAAAAAATGCACTTACAAAAAATTTAGTAATTTTGAAAATAAAAAAAAAATCAAAATTTTCAAAAAAATGCAACGTTTCAAAAAATTCAAATTTTCAAAATTTTTCATCATTTTCAAAAAAAACTGAATTTTCAAAAATGAAAAAAAATAGATTTCTTACAAAAATTTGAAAATATTTCGAACATTAAAAAAAAACTTGAATATTTTCAAAAAATTCCAAATTCTCAAAATATTTAATTTTTTTTTTATTTTTAAAAAAAAATTAAAATTTTGAAAAAAATTCAAAGTTTTAAAAAAATTCTAAATTATCAAAAAAATTTTAAATTATCAAAAAAATCTAATTTAAAAAAAAAATGGACTCTTGTGAACGTACACATAAAATTTTATAAAATACGCTCATCGCCCAATTTAAAAAGCAATTATAAATTCACAGTATGTATTTATAATAAATAATCTATTTGAAAATCTTCAAAACAATTATTGATTATTTTCATTCCTCGAACATTTAATTACGGTACGGGAAGTTCCAGCAATTTGCCTTAAGGCAGGATGCCATGCGCTCCACTAGTTCAGTAAACATTTTCGTTGACCGTCTAGCATGCAAAAAGTTTATTTACAGAAAATGTAATAATTTTAAAAATTTTCAGAAAAAATCAAAGTTTTCAAAAAAAATTCAAACATTTTAATTTTCAAATGTTTTTATCATTTTCGAAAAAAACAAATTTTAAATAAATTAAAAAAAGTGATTATTGGCAAAAATTTGGGAATATTTCAATAATTTCAAAGAAAAAAAAATCGAATATTTTCAAAAATTTCCAAATTCTCAAAATATTTAGAAAATCGTTTTTTTTTTAAATTCTAAAAATTTCAAACTTAAAAAAAAGAAGTATCAAAAAAATCAAATTTAAAATAAATGAACCCTAGTAAACGTACACATAAGTTGTTCATAAAATACGCTCGTCGCTCGATTTAAAAAGCACTTTACAGTATGTAATAAATAATCTATTTGAAATTATTCAAAATAATTATTGATTATTTTCATTCTAATGTTTAATTGCCTTAAGGCGCATTGCATCGTGCGACCCTCTAGTATCTTTTACGGTTTGGCTTGTAGAGCATAATCTGTGTGAATATTCAAATGTTGAAATACAAAGTGCGGTTAGGTTTAGGTATAAAGTATTATACATCGTTAGAAAGGTCTCAATTTTTTAACTTCCCGTAGGGTAAGTTATAGTAATCGCAAATAAATCGAAAATGAAAATTTTTGCATTTCTCGACGTTTTAAAGGTTTCTGAATATTTTGGCATACCTTAGAAAAAATGGACGTATGTGTGTGTGTGTATGTGTGTGTATGTATGTGCGGATACGAATTTTCGTCGACGATTTCGGGAACACCGATCAACCGATTTAAATAATTCAAAAAACATTCGATTCGTATTGATAAGGAGACGTGCTGATTAGTTTTTGGCAAAGGCAGGTCTAGCCGTTCCGAAGATACGGGGCAAAAAGTGCCAAAATCGGTAACTAAGTTTTTAAGAGAACAGAGCGTCCAATTTAATAATTCAAAAAACATTTTACTTGTATTGACAAGGTAAAGAACCGATCAAATTTTCATAAAGGCAGGTCTAGCGGTTTCGGAGATCTAATGAAAAAAGTAAAAAAAAATACCATTTGGCGGTCAAAAATGATCATTAGACATATGCACATCAAATTATTTTTTAGAGATTTGAACAATAAGTATAAATTTGGTTTACATTCCTATGGGTTCCGTATCAATGTTTACGCGTTAAACGGCGACGCGGCGCTTACGCGCTTTGATATTTCGTCTTTATGCAGTAAAGCAGAACGATTGCTTTGAAAAAAAAGTTTAGATCTTCCAAAATATGTCAAAATAAAGAAAACATTTTTTTTCTCAAAAAAAAAAAAATTAATTTTTTTTTTTTTTTAATTTTTTTTTTTTCAAAAAAAAGTAATTTTTGGTCCAATTTATAATTTCTCAAAAATCTTATTTTTTTGAAGTAAATTTTTTTCAAAAATGTTAATCGTTTTGAAAAAAAAGAAAAATTGGTACGGGAAGTTCCAGCAATTTGCCTTAAGGCACGATGCCTTAATTGCCTTAAGACAGAATTCCATTTACAGCTAGTTTAGTTCTTTTTCAGTATATCGCACTTCGGCAAAGATTTAGAAGTTAATCATTAATTTTTCCAAACGTTTTGACTCTGAAATCTTTGCCTTTTATTTGATGTATTGCCCTTGAAAAACTTACTCATATATATATATATATATATATATATATATATATATATATATATATATATATATATATATATATATATATATATATATATATATATGAGTAAGTTTTTCAAGGGCAATACATCAAATAAAAGGCAAAGATTTCAGAGTCAAAACGTTTGGAAAAATTAATGATTAACTTCTAAATCTTTGCCGAAGTGCGATATACTGAAAAAGAACTAAACTAGCTGTAAATGGAATTCTGTCTTAAGGCAATTAAGGCATCGTGCCTTAAGGCAAATTGCTGGAACTTCCCGTACCAATTTTTCTTTTTTTTCAAAACGATTAACATTTTTGAAAAAAATTTACTTCAAAAAAATAAGATTTTTGAGAAATTATAAATTGGACCAAAAATTACTTTTTTTTGAAAAAAAAAAAATTAAAAAAAAAAAAAAATTAATTTTTTTTTTTTTGAGAAAAAAAATGTTTTCTTTATTTTGACATATTTTGGAAGATCTAAACTTTTTTTTCAAAGCAATCGTTCTGCTTTACTGCATAAAGACGAAATATCAAAGCGCGTAAGCGCCGCGTCGCCGTTTAACGCGTAAACATTGATACGGAACCCATAGGAATGTAAACCAAATTTATACTTATTGTTAAAATCTCTAAAAAATAATTTGATGTGCATATGTCTAATGATCATTTTTGACCGCCAAATGGTATTTTTTTTTACTTTTTTCATTAGATCTCCGAAACCGCTAGACCTGCCTTTATGAAAATTTGATCGGTTCTTTACCTTGTCAATACAAGTAAAATGTTTTTTGAATTATTAAATTGGACGCTCTGTTCTCTTAAAAACTTAGTTACCGATTTTGGCACTTTTTGCCCCGTATCTTCGGAACGGCTAGACCTGCCTTTGCCAAAAACTAATCAGCACGTCTCCTTATCAATACGAATCGAATGTTTTTTGAATTATTTAAATCGGTTGATCGGTGTTCCCGAAATCGTCGACGAAAATTCGTATCCGCACATACATACACACACATACACACACACACACACATACGTCCATTTTTTCTAAGGTATGCCAAAATATTCAGAAACCTTTAAAACGTCGAGAAATGCAAAAATTTTCATTTTCGATTTATTTGCGATTACTATAACTTACCCTACGGGAAGTTAAAAAATTGAGACCTTTCTAACGATGTATAATACTTTATACCTAAACCTAACCGCACTTTGTATTTCAACATTTGAATATTCACACAGATTATGCTCTACAAGCCAAACCGTAAAAGATACTAGAGGGTCGCACGATGCAATGCGCCTTAAGGCAATTAAACATTAGAATGAAAATAATCAATAATTATTTTGAATAATTTCAAATAGATTATTTATTACATACTGTAAAGTGCTTTTTAAATCGAGCGACGAGCGTATTTTATGAACAACTTATGTGTACGTTTACTAGGGTTCATTTATTTTAAATTTGATTTTTTTGATAATTCTTTTTTTTAAGTTTGAAATTTTTAGAATTTAAAAAAAAAACGATTTTCTAAATATTTTGAGAATTTGGAAATTTCTGAAAATATTCGATTTTTTTTTCTTTGAAATTATTGAAATATTCCCAAATTTTTGCCAATAATCACTTTTTTTAATTTATTTAAAATTTGTTTTTTTCGAAAATGATAAAAACATTTGAAAATTAAAATGTTTGAATTTTTTTTGAAAACTTTGATTTTTTCTGAAAATTTTTAAAATTATTACATTTTCTGTAAATAAACTTTTTGCATGCTAGACGGTCAACGAAAATGTTTACTGAACTAGTGGAGCGCATGGCATCCTGCCTTAAGGCAAATTGCTGGAACTTCCCGTACCGTAATTAAATGTTCGAGGAATGAAAATAATCAATAATTGTTTTGAAGATTTTCAAATAGATTATTTATTATAAATACATACTGTAAATTTATAATTGCTTTTTAAATTGGGCGATGAGCGTATTTTATAAAATTTTATGTGTACGTTCACAAGAGTCCATTTTTTTTTTAATTAGATTTTTTTGATAATTTAAAATTTTTTTGATAATTTAGAATTTTTTTAAAACTTTGAATTTTTTTCAAAATTTTAATTTTTTTTTTAAAAATAAAAAAAAAATTAAATATTTTGAGAATTTGGAATTTTTTGAAAATATTCAAGTTTTTTTTTAATGTTCGAAATATTTTCAAATTTTTGTAAGAAATCTATTTTTTTTCATTTTTGAAAATTCAGTTTTTTTTGAAAATGATGAAAAATTTTGAAAATTTGAATTTTTTGAAACGTTGCATTTTTTTGAAAATTTTGATTTTTTTTTTATTTTCAAAATTACTAAATTTTTTGTAAGTGCATTTTTTGCACACCATCTACTCAAGCAAAATGTTTTTTGAATTAATCTAATCTGATAATACGTTCTCTCAAAAACTGCATAACCGTTTTTACAACCTTTAGGCTCCGTACCTTCGAAGCGCCAAAATTGCCTTTTGCAAAAACGCCTCGCGATCGAGTACGAACCGAATGATTTTTCAATCATACAAATCGATTATTCCATACTGTCGAAAATGTGAAGGACATTTGTTTGAACCATATAAATAAACTTCAAAATTAATAATCTTGGTACGGAACTCAAAAAAGTTCAAAGTGAGTACACATTATTAAAATATCTATAAAATATCTGATAATGTGATTGACATATGTCCAATAAACTATTTTGACCGCCAAATGACACTTTTTTAACTTATTTTTATTGAGAGTGCATAACCGCTAGACCTGTCTTCCCAAAAATTTTACCAGTTGTTCATTTCGTCAATACAACTAAAATGTTTCTTGAAATATTAAAATCGGTGGCTCCGTTCTCTTAAAAACTGAGTTACCGTTTTTGGCACTTTTTGGCAATCCGTATTTTCGGCTAAATTGTCTGTCAGTCCCTTCACATAATAATAATAAAGAAAAAAATTACGGGAATTTGTGCTTCTCCTCCCCCTTAAAAAAATTTTTGTCCTCAATAATTACTTAAACATAATTTTAATCTAATCTTATTTGAATATTTAAAAATTAACTAACAAAAATTTTATAAATTTACCTAAAACTTCTATTCCCAGTAGAAATGTATCGTGGCCGGAGGGGTAAAAGATCGTGGCGCAATATTCGAATCTTGTCTTTATTTGGACCGGACAATATTTGTTTTCAAAATTATGGAAAATTTGGAAAATTCATGGGAAAAGTGTTTTATATGGTTTATTACAAATAAAAACATGTTTTCCATCTGATTTATACCTGTAATTTTATATTTACATGAATTATACATAATTTTAAACGAGGGCATAATCGACGTTTTTGTGGGCTACCTAGATTTGTTTCTCCAGTATTATCGAACTTGGGAAATACATGGTATTTATAAGGGTCACGAAAAAAAATAACTTTAAATACATAATTAGCACCAAAAACATGATTAAAGCTTTTAGAAAGTCAATTGATCGATCGTAATTAATAGTTTGATACATTTCTTTACATTAATGCCTTTAAAATGTCAATATTAAAACCAATATGGGCTCCATATAAATCCAATAGTGATAAACAATATTAAAATCCCATTCGAAACAAATATAAGCTCAATATTAAAAACCAATATTAGGTCAATATAAATAAACAGTATTTGCCCCAAATTTAAAAATATAATTTAATTTATATAGAAAAACAGTATTTAACCCTTTGATAACATCTTAGCTAATATATAGCTAATCGCTGATCAGCTCGATCGTAATTAATAGTTTGATATCAATTTTATATTAATTGAATATAATTTGTAAATGTTATATTAAGATAAACATACCAACATCCACTGTATTTTTATTATTGAACTTGGGAAATACGTGGTATTTATATTTGTAAAGAAAATAATGAATTTTAAATACTATATTAGCATCAAAAACATCAATGGTGCCTCTTAAAAATCATATTCTTGATAAGCTAAATTAATTAAATACATTATAAGTTGTATATGTAAGCATAGTCGATTACCGTTAAATAATTATACTTTGTTCCTTGTTATTAAAAATAGGTTATTGTATTCGAATGAAAAATAAATTGATAGCTTTTTGTTTTACATCCAAAAATAAAAACGATTGTATAATTCGAACCCGGTATAATATTATAACGCCAGTACGTAAGTCTACCGTGCTATCCACTACAACCAAAAGTACGGAAATCTCGAGCTTTAGCGCATATCTCGCTTTATAAGCATGGTATACTATTATGTTGATTATATTATTTGCAGCCAAATATTCAAAATGAAAAGCAATAAATACGAGTTTAGTTTAGATCGTCGAGCAGGTAAGATTGAAGAAACAAATAATAGTGAGTGATATACATTGTATAAAATGGAATCGGGCCCGTACGGGCAAAACGGTAGATTGTTATCGCAGGATAACTATGGGAGTGACATAATAGTGCATAATACGGGTGCGAGCATTGCAAATGCAATGGATGCATCCATTTCAGATGGCCTTGAGTCATCGCAAAAATGTAGTGAAAATAGTGCAATTAAAGAAATTATTAATAATAAACAAGAAATTGATTTATGTAATAAAGCATTAAATGTAAAAAAGAGTATCGTCAATCGTCAATAAAAGTAAAGTTATTAAAAATGCTAAAACAGACGGAAAGAAGAAAGTTAACTCAGAAATACAAAAAAATCGATTAAAACGACAGAAAATGTTAAAATAATAAATAATTATAATGAATTTATCTCGAAGAAAAAGGTTAAAAATTGGCATAAAAGCATGGAAGCAGACACAGATGAAGAATCAAATTCTATGAACAATAGTGATGAATTAAATCAAAATTCTAATTTAAATGAAATTGATAATGAAATGGTGAATAAAATGAATACGAGTAATATGGAGCAATGTGAACCATTGTTCGAAAATAATCAGAATGCTGCTAGTATTCAAGAAAAAGTTACGATAATTTCCCCAAATAAATATAAAATTTTTATATATTCCGAAAATGATATCGGACCATATTCCATTTATGTGGAATCCATGAACAGTATCAGTGGTAACTTAAAACAATGACAATAGGAAGACTAATTTTTAAAAAATGTCCACAATTTACCACAATAGGATGGAATCGCATAAAAATAACGGTTAATGACTACACAATAGCCAACTACTTAACTAACAATGATATATTTACTGAAAATAATTTAAAAACTTTTATACCAACACACTTGCTAATTAGGAAAGGGGTCATATATGATGTAGACTCTGACCTAACAGAGGAAGAATTATTACCAATTTATACTCGAAAGTACCCATTTTGGAGGTAAAAAGAATTCATAAAAAAATTGATAATGAACTCAAATCAACACGGGTTTGCATTGTAACATTTAGAGAACAGAAACTGCCCGAGAAGGTATCAATATTTGCAGTAAAGTGCAGGGTAGCTACCTATAACAGAATGATTCAGTGTTTTAACTGTCAAAGGTATGGTCACGTGACTAACCAAAAAAGCAAAGCAAGATGCAGTCATTGTTCAGAGGAACATAAATATAAAGACTGTACAAACAAACAAAAAATCCGACTTGTGCTCTGTGTCAAGAGGATCATAAAGCCATGGATAAAACATGTCCTAAATATGAAGAACACTGCAAAATAAAAATGACAATGGAGGAAAATAACTTAAGTTACATGGAAGCTAAATATCTATTAAATAATAAATCATATGCCAATGCTGTGGAATTTGATTCCGGAGACAAATCAACATTCCCGGATCTTCCGGCAGAACAAACGGAATGTCTTACGGAAACAAGTCCGACAGGAATATTGAATAATCGAACAATATCTGATCAGAAACAATGTAGAATTATTATTGCGACTAAGTCAACATCGAAAAATATCACTGAGCGAGAATCAAGAAAAGACTTCATAAGTGATGGGGAAATAAGAAGAGACAAAATGAACAAATCAAATAGTAAAGTACAACAACAAATACCTCGTAAAAAGCTTGACGAAGAAGAGTTTCCATTGGAAAAAATTATTTCAAACATAAAATACAAATTTAGAGAGAAGAAAGGTGATGTTCTACAAATTCTGAAGGATATAGTTCAAGACATCGAAAGTAAAAATAATTTATCTACCAGAAACAATAAATGACATTGAAAATCCTTCAATATAATTGTAGATCATTAGTTGCTAATAAAGAAAGGATTGAATATTTCTTATGGGAAAAGAACATCGCCATAGCCGCTTTTTCTGAAATGTGGTTTCAAGCCCGATGTAGAGTACAATTTCAAAGGATACAAAATATTCAGGAAAGACAGAAATGATGGATACGGCGGCACTGCTATATTAGTAAAAAATAATATAGAATGTGAAAAATATGAATTATAAACCAAAATGAAAACATGCAAATATGCGCCGTGTAATAAAAAACAGAAATACCCTTTTGTTTAATTTCAGTATACTGTTCAACCAGAGCTGAGATAGAATTTTCTGAATTGAGAAAAATAATAACAATATCTCAGAAGAAATCCTTCTTGTAGGAGACTTCAATAGTCACACTTGGCATGGGGAAGCAACATGACAAACAAAGCTGGGAAAAAAAATATACAAAATGATAGAAGACTATTCATTAATAATTCTAAATGACGGCCAACCGACTACTATGAAAAAAAATCATTGTAATGCTACAAGTATAGATTTATCGTTTTGTTCGAATAATTTCATGGATGCTATCAAATGGGAAATAAGTACAGAAGCATTGGGTTCTGACCATCTTCCAATCATTATAAACATAGATGTGGAATTCCCAACTTACATAAATATTATCCCCACGAAAAAAGTGGAACATTAAGAAAGCAAATTGGCAAGGATATGCTAAAGACATAACACGATTGTTACAATCGCCTATATTAGGGAAAAGAAGAATTTAAATACGAACATGTAATCCGAATTATAGAAATAGCGGCAGAAAAAGAATATAAAAAAAATTTAAGATCACAAAAAGAACGTTATTCAAACTTCCGTGTGGTGGGATCAAGAATGCGACGCACTCATATCTAGAAGGAAAGAAGCATACCGTAAACTACGCATGCAGTACAATTATGAAAACTATATCAATTTCCAAAAAACCAACGCTCTGACGAAAAGACTTTTAAGAGATAAAAAAAGCAAAAATGGATTGAATTCATTAGCTCAAAAAA